>NC_061067.1:894382-989448 GCF_021917145.1 Hypomesus transpacificus
GTGCTGTTAGTCCCCCTGGGGCTGACAGGAGTCACTGAAAATGGGCCCTGTTACCTCTCCTCACCTCGCTGGTGCTGTACACAGGCTTTGAGTGTCGAGCTTTATTTGTCACACCAGCTCCTGCATAATCCATTATCCATCTTTGATTACTTCAAAGATGTAAGAAATCACAAGCTTGAATTTGGCCCCCTGAGAACTTGGGTGGCACGAACATGGCTGTTGGCCTTGTGACAGTCAGGAGAAACCTGGGCCTCTGGGCGCTGAGAGAGGGTCCTGAGACCCAGGAACAGAAACCAGGTCAGGGGGAACAGTCGAGGGGACGGAAGCTTGGACTTCCAGATCTGTGTGTGTGTAGTGTGACTGGTCTGTCTGTGCAGATCTGTGTGTGTAGTGTGACTGGTCTGTCTGTTGTCACAGACTCTTTCCCTCCGTCTGCTCTGGTTCTTGTCTCAGGAGTGCATGGAGCCCGTTGCCCCGCCGAAGCCCTTCCTCCTGGCCACGTGTCTGAGACGCAAGCGGCCGCGTACCGGCCCGGTGGAGAACTCCCTACTGCCCCCGCTGGACACCCAGAACTACTGCAGCATTAGCCACGCCTCCTGCGGCCCCACAGAGCAGGAAGTGGAGCGGCCCGGGGGGGAGGAGGGGGAGGAGGGGGAGGAGGGGGAGGCCAAGCAGGAGGAGAGACCTCCGGTCCGGCGGAGCTTTGAGGTCAAGGAACTGTCCAATGGTCGCACCCACACCGCCCTCAAGCCCCTCCCCCGCTCTCGCTCCAACCAACCACGTTGCAGGAGCATGCACACCAGGGAGAAGAAGGCTACAAAGATGCTGGCCATTGTTCTTGGTGAGTAGAGCTCTCTTAAGCAGGCCTACCTGTGGATATCTCCTCGACTATCGTTACGTCTACATCCTATAGTGGCTGTGCTTGATTACTTTGTTGCTGCCGTGTCGGCAATCCTATCTTGGTCTTGGGTGTTGTTGTTTGAACTCTTCCTCGACGCGCTGCCTGGCACCTGTGGTGACCGCTCCAGCAGTTGCCTGGAGGCCTGCCAGACCATCTGGCCCTCTGCCCCTGAGTGTCGTTATCCTGAGCCGGCCAGAGAGATGGTGCACAGTGGGGCCATCCACAGGAGTCAGGCCCCTCCACAGGAGTTCTCACACACGCACAAACACCCGAGCGAGCTCTGAGCCGCTTTAATTACCGGCCGCCGCCATCGCCGCCGCCGCCGCGGCGACGGTCTAGTCGGATCCCATCGGTTTCTCTTCCGTCCACTTCCCGCCGAGTGACAATAATGTTAATCGGAGGTGTCGGTTTAATTGGACGGAAGATCCCGTCACTCGGGCAGCAGATGTCCCTCGCCCTACCAAGCACACAGAGCAGGCCAGCTGCCCTGGCTCACTGCCTGACTGTCACACACTGTGTCACAGCACCTCAGTGTGTGTGTGTGTGTTTGTGTCCAAGGTGCTCAGGGAGACTGTGTGTGTATCCAAGACATTGCCCTTAAGCCATAGAGACTGATGATGCCTGTCTGTGTCTGTGTGTGTGTGTGTGTCTGTGTGTGTGTGTGTTGTATGCGTATTCCATCTTGAATCATGGAGGTTTGGGTTGTCTACCTGACAGCTCTGCCTGGCTCCTCCTGCGGCTGTGGGTTACCTGACCTTAAGGATAATATATACACCACATACGGCACAGGTTAATGAGTTGTTTGATCATTTAATTATGACTCCCTAATGCGATTTCTCTCTCACTCTCTCTTGCCTGTTTAACTTGTTCACTCCTACTGGTTGAGTCGCTGTAATTGAATCTCTTTCCTCCCTCATTCTACTCACATCTTCTGACCCATTCTGCCTTCATTATCTCTCCATTCTCTTTCCTCTATCTTTGCTTCCTTCTTCTCCTTTTCATTCCCATTTCTTCCATATCTCTTCTCTACTTCCCTCTCCTCTTCTTTCCCCATTTTCTCTATCTGTTCATTTTCTCCACTCCTCTCCTCTCCTTTGCCCTCTTCTCTCTGCTTCTCTCTCCTCTCCTCCTCTCATTTCCCCCTCTCTTCCTCCCCTCCCCCTCTCCTCCTCTCCTCTCCTCCTCTCCTCTCCTCCTCTCCTCCTCCCCTCCCCCTCTCCTCTCTCCTCTCCTCCAGGGGTGTTCCTAATCTGCTGGCTCCCTTTCTTCGTGACTCACATCCTGAACACGCACTGCAGGACGTGCTACGTGCCTCCAGAGCTCTACAGCGCCTTCACCTGGCTGGGCTACGTCAACAGCGCCCTCAACCCAGTCATCTACACCACCTTCAACATTGAGTTCCGACGAGCTTTCATCAAGATCCTCAGCTGCTGAGTGGCCGGGACTCCTGTCCGTCATTCTGGCCACGCCTTTGTCCCTCAGGCCTGGGGAGGGCTCCAGAGCCCAGGTCCACAGAGACACAGGGACGTGCTGCCTGTTGGGGTGTGAATGACCCGGGACAGCGAGGTGTGTCGCACCTGCGATGCTAGAGTGTCGAGTCACAGGGACAGCAGCCTGCTGTCAACACAAGCACATGTTCATAATGAGAAGATAGTTCAAGAAGAATCGGGAGTAGACATTCCTGGATTAATAATACTTGCACTGATTCCAAACCAGACTGTTCCAAAGTATCACTGGCGTTAGATCGGGTTGTTGGACTGGGAAAAACAACAGAGTTTAAACTGTGGTTAGTAGGTCATACAGGGAGCATGGGTTCAATTTTTATTCAACATATTTGTGGTTCACGTCACTTGGGGAGCAGTTCTGGATCATGGGATTGGCTCACTCTGGGGGAATCTCTCTGTGCTGTTCAGTTGAACATCTGACCTTTGACCTGGTCTCAGTTATGACCTCCTTGAAGACTTCTTCATGGATGATCCAGATGCAGATATAATATCAGTTTCACCGTCCTGAATCTTTTATAGTTGTTGGGAATGCCTGGGATGTTCTGTGTTTGTGTCTATTGGATTCTGCCATTGAGCAATGCATTGTGGTCGCTACGATGAGGGAAGCCCAGCATTATCGCCCCCTATCTACAGTCACCTGCCACTGC
Source organism: Hypomesus transpacificus (assembly GCF_021917145.1). Taxonomy (NCBI): domain Eukaryota; kingdom Metazoa; phylum Chordata; class Actinopteri; order Osmeriformes; family Osmeridae; genus Hypomesus; species Hypomesus transpacificus. The sequence goes on from NC_061067.1 coordinate 897,436, forward strand.
ATGCCTATCACAATGACTGTAACAGGCCATTCATTTGAATCATCAAGCCTTATAAAAGGCTCTTTTCAGATCACTATGAAGTGTTTTATCTTGACGTGGAGACGTGTGCATTGCTGTGTCTTTCGAATTGATGTTCCGACTTTTGTGTGACTCACGGCGGGGGCGTATTAAATGGTTCTTTTTTAAGGTGCTGTCAGATTTTCTTTCGTCCGGCCATTTTGGGGGCTTTGTGATGCCTGTTAGATGGAAACTTCTGAAGCTTCTCTCTGCTTTGATGTGGTCTGGTGGGCGTGGCTTTGTCATCTGCCTGGTGAGCCGTGAGGTGGGCGTGGCCAGTTGTGAATGGAACATGTGCTGCCCTGTGTAAATAAAGTTAACTGGAGCACTGGGGTGGCTTGCCGTTTGTATGCGTGAACACACACACAATATCCCACATACGCAATGAACAACACACACACATGTAAAAAAAACACGCGTGACGACAGTGACAGCAGTGGAAACCTGGGGTGTGGAGAGGCAGAGGAGGCTGGAGGCAGAGGAGGCTAGAGGCAGAGGAGGCTAGAGGCAGAGGAGGCAAGAGGTAAAGGAGGCTAAATGCAGAGGAGGCTGGAGGCAGGAGAGGCTGGAGGCTTGAGGTAGAGGAGGCTGGAGGCAGAGGAGGCTAGAGGCAGAGGAGGCTGGAGGCTGGGGGCAGAGGAGGCTGGAGGCTGGAGGCAGAGGAGGCTGGAGGCAGAGGAGGCTGGAATGCTGGAGGCAGAGGAGGCTGAAAGCAGAGGAGGCTGGAGGCTGGAGACAGAGGAGGCTGGAGACAGAGGAGGCTGGAGGCAGAGGAGGCTAGAGGCAGAGGAGGCTAGAGGCAGAGGAGGCAAGAGGTAGAGGAGGCTAAAGGCAGAGGAGGCTGGAGGCAGGAGAGGCTGGAGGCTTGAGGTAGAGGAGGCTGGAGGCAGAGGAGGCTAGAGGCAGAGGAGGCTGGAGGCTGGAGGCAGAGGAGGCTGGAGGCAGAGGAGGCTGGAGGCAGAGGAGGCTGGAATGCTGGAGGCAGAGGAGGCTGAAAGCAGAGGAGGCTGGAGGCTGGAGACAGAGGAGGCTGGAGACAGAGGAGGCTGGAGGCAGAGGAGGCTAGAGGCAGAGGAGGCTAGAGGCAGAGGAGGCAAGAGGTAGAGGAGGCTAAAGGCAGAGGAGGCTGGAGGCAGGAGAGGCTGGAGGCTTGAGGTAGAGGAGGCTGGAGGCAGAGGAGGCTAGAGGCAGAGGAGGCTGGAGGCTGGAGGCAGAGGAGGCTGGAGGCTGGAGGCAGAGGAGGCTGGAGGCAGAGGAGGCTGGAATGCTGGAGGCAGAGGAGGCTGAAAGCAGAGGAGGCTGAAGGCTGGAGACAGAGGAGGCTGGCGGCAGAGGAGGCTTGAGGCAGAGGAGGCTGGAGGCTGGAGGCTGGAGGGAGAGGAGGCTGGAGGTAGAGGAGGCTGGAGGCAGAGGAGGCTTGAGGCAGTAACAAAGCTGGAGACCGGTGGACTGCGGGGAGAAAAAGCAATAGCAGAGAAGGAGGATGAGAGCTTGACTAAAGATGGAGGGATAGATAATCGAGGCACGTTTGAAGAGCAAAGAAAATAGGGTGGCCGAATGTGAGTGAGTGAGGGTGGCCAGTGGAGTGCACAAACAACAGAAAGAGCCGGACATTTGAATGGAAGGTGTCAGATGGACCGCTGTATAGAAAAAGAGATGGAGAGAGAGAGGATGGTTGGAGAGACAGAGGCTGGATGGAGGGAGAGAGGATGGTTGGAGAGAGAGAGGATGGATGGAGGGAGAGAAAGAGACTGAAGCAGTGTTCATCAATGTTCTTTCTTGGCTGTGTGTGCACGCATGTGTGTATACGTGTGTGTGGGTGTACATGTGTGTGTGTGTACATGTCCGTGTGTGGGTAAGTGTGTCTGTGTGACACCAGCTTTCTGAATCCACTTAGAAAAATCCCCACCTGCTCCCCCTCTACTGTCTAACTCTGAACACACTCAGTCTGGAACCAGGAGATTGCCTTGAAGCCATTGATGATGCCAGTGTGTGTGTGTGTGTGTGTGTGCATGTATGCATGTGTGTCTTTATGCCTGCATGTGTGTCCCACAGTGGAATCGAGACACACGAGCATGTACCTGCATGCGAGAGGGAGAGGGAAACTCAGAATGGTGTGCACATTCTGCTCACTGTTATCTTCCTGTATGAGGAGCAGGGCCGTAACTACCATTGAGGACACCGAGGTCGTGTCCTCGGTATTTTTTTTCGTATTTCTGTTTTTTTTTTTGCTTAAATCGTGGTATATAAACTCAAAATAAAGTACACGTGAAACCGACTGCAGGACGATGATCTTGGTCTCCCACAAACCGTAACGTGATTTTATACTTGAAGAGCCGAGTAGCTCAAGAGTTTGGACATATGTGCTGCGCGTCATCAACAAAACGTACTGTCGTTATGGTAACCACCAAACACAAGTCGGACGCTGATGTTACCGCCATAGACATACCGCTACTGTTAGTGAATAGCCTATGTTAGTTACAGTCACTGGAAGAGGAGCGCAGCAAACTAAACATGTAGGTTAAGAGAAGTTTAAGTGGCAGATGACTGTGAGAAGAAAGATTCATTTTCATGTGGAAATATTGTATTGCAGCAGCGTACTACTCAGATAAGGAAACATCAAATCAAAGTTTGGTTAACTCCGTCAGTACCGGTTGTCAATCAATTTCCACCGGTTGAATCAACATTCATTTTGCGATTGATATGATATGTCATTGATGTGATTGATTGAAAATGAAATTCAGTGGCAATTGGGAAATATCAAACTGACTCGCTATCGCTCGGTCGATACGTTCCAGCCTCAGTTTGATATTTCCCGGCATGACCGAACGGTCGAGGTTAGTAAGTAGTTTATTATATGGCAATTTTAGATTCTTTTCATTTTGTAAACGAAAATAAATGGTACCTTTAGGCTAATTGTAGCTAGCTCTTAAGTCTTCTCACGGTGTGTTTCATGTGTTGCCAAGCAACTCATTACTTTTGATAGAAAGCGGAGAACATGGTTCTGCTAAAATGGCTTTAATTTCATCACAAAATAACGACACAAGTGATTCAAAGAGTCTGGTCTTCATCCTCACTTTCGATGACAAAGCTTTTCAGCATCATCTGGATAGTAAAACTCAGCAGCTGACTCCTCGATATCGCTCATTTTGAAGCTGACGTCAGAGGGCAATACGGATCCGTATTGACCGGCGAGGAGGGCAACACGCTGGGGTGACTACCCGTTATCCAATCAAAACGCTCGTACCGTCGTTGCCATATAATAATAATTAAAAAAAAATTGTGGTAACTTGCCCTTACTTCATGAGTCCCATAAAGGTCCTTCAAAAAGCCTCAGAATGCCCCATGTTTACCTCAAAATTTCAAAAGCTCCACACCGCCCCATATTCAAATGTCATAATGATGATGTTTTTGCTCCTTAAGACTCAATAAGAGAAAATGGCCATATTTAAATAATGTAATTTTAAAAAATTCCGGGGGAGCATGCCCCCGAACCCGCCTAGAAGTTCTGACTCATGACCTCAGTATTTTTTGGGGCCTGCGTACGGCCCTGATGAGGAGATACTGTAGATGATGAATGAAAGGCTGTGAAAGTGTGTGTGTGTGTGTGAGTGTGTGTGTGTGTGTGTGTGTGTGTGTGTGAGAGAGAGAGCGAGAGAGAGGGCCAGAAATGGAGGATGCCAGAAAGAGTGATGAGCGATGACATCTTGCTCCTCCTCTAATTACTCAGAGGAGACTTGGGTGCTGTCTGTCTCTAACTTTAGTGTGCAAAGTTGTCTGACGCCGTGCAGAAAGGCACAGAGTCACACTTAATGAATCAGATATAACAGCACCCCTTCCTCCACACACACACACACACACACACACACACACACACACACATACACACACACACACACACAAACACACTACACGTCTCTCTCCGCACTGTCCACTAGCTGTCATATTTCTGTAATTACAGGGAGGTTACAGAGACAAAGACAAGATGGTTTGAGTGTTTATAAATTGTACAAGAGAGAAGGGGGAGAGAGAGAGAATTAAGTGTGTGTTAGTGAGTGACTGTGTCTGGCCAGCCTCCTGTAAGATAAACAGGACTGAAGGACAGTTATGGCGTCTTCAACAGCCACTAATGGTGATGGACGATAAAAGGGAGGGTCGGCCTTCCATCCTCAGCCATTCTCTCTCTCCCTCCCTCACTTCCTCCCCCATCCAGACTTCACTCTCTCCCTCCCTCACTTCCTCCCCCATCCAGACTTCTCTCTCTCCCTCCCTCACTTCCTCCCCCATCCAGACTTCACTCTCTCCCTCCCTCACTTCCTCCCCCATCCAGACCTCTCTCTCCCTCCCTCACTTCCTCCCCCATCCAGACTTCACTCTCTCCCTCCCTCACTTCCTCCCCCATCCAGACTTCTCTCTCTCCCTCCCTCACTTCCTCCCCCATCCAGACTTCACTCTCTCCTCCCTCACTTCCTCCCCCATCCAGACTTCACTCTCTCCCTCCCTCACTTCCTCCCCCATCCAGACTTCACTCTCTCCTCCCTCACTTCCTCCCCCATCCAGACTTCACTCTCTCCCTCCCTCACTTCCTCCCCCATCCAGACTTCTCTCTCTCCCTCCCTCACTTCCTCCCCCATCCAGACTTCACTCTCTCCCTCCCTCACTTCCTCCCCCATCCACACTTCACTCTCTCCCTCCCTCACTTCCTCCCTCGTCCAGACTTCACTCCCTTCCTCACTTCCTCCCCCATCCAGACTTCACTCTCTCTCCTCCCTCACTTCCTCCCCCATCCACACTTCACTCTCTCTCTCCCTCACTTCCTCCCTCGTCCAGACTTCACTCCCTTCCTCACTTCCTCCCCCATCCAGACTTCACTCTCTCTCCTCCCTCACTTCCTCCCCCATCCAGACTTCTCTCTCTCCCTCCCTCACTTCCTCCCCCATCCAGACTTCACTCTCTCCTCCCTCACTTCCTCCCCCATCCAGACTTCACTCTCTCCCTCCCTCACTTCCTCCCCCATCCAGACTTCTCTCTCTCCCTCCCTCACTTCCTCCCCCATCCAGACTTCACTCTCTCCTCCCTCACTTCCTCCCCCATCCAAACTTCACTCTCTCCCTCCCTCACTTCCTCCCCCATCCAGACTTCTCTCTCTCCCTCCCTCACTTCCTCCCCCATCCAGACTTCACTCTCTCCTCCCTCACTTCCTCCCCCATCCAGACTTCACTCTCTCCCTCACTTCCTCCCCCATCCAGACTTCACTCTCTCCCTCCCTCACTTCCTCCCCCATCCAGACTTTACTCTCTCCCTCCCTCACTTCCTCCCCCATCCAGACTTCACTCTCTCCTCCCACAATAGACTCTGAGATGCCGATGACTCCCTCCACCCCATTCCCTCCTGCTTTCTCGCAGGAACACACACACACACACACAGACCACACACACACAGACCACACACACACACACACGCTAATGGAAGCACACGCACAGACAAGTATGAGTCAGATGGTGGTTTCCATAAATAACTTGGTGTTGGAACTTCAGTTTGCGTTTCAGCTCTGCGGACACTCTTAGCTCTGTATATGTCTGTAGATCCAACCAAGCCCAAACAGTGAACCAGACCATGTTATCTACCAACCGCCACCCACCATCTCGCGCCTGACTGTGTGATGATGCATGTGTGAGGTCACCATGGTTATAGCATTAAAATCTAATGAATGCAGGACGTTGCCGCTGGGGAACATAAAGCCCTTAAACAAGTCAGCCAATTACCCGGGATCAAAGCTGGTGCTGGAGCAGATTCCACACACACATTCAGACACACTTCAGCGCATGCTTAAGTCATGCTGTTAGCCTGTTACACACAGGAAAAGACCATGGCTTTCTCCTGCACTTTGTCAGCCACCGTTCTGATCCAGAAGCTCCTCCCTGTGTGTGTGTACATATATGTGTGTGTGTCATGGAGGCTTGTTTATAACAGCTGTGAGAGAAGCTGTGAGACCCAGGGCTTCTGGGAGTCCTGTCTCACAGATGTTCCAGTTCTGTTGAGAGTCTACGAAACTCTGTCTTCACTGGAACATCTTCTTGGGTTTACCCTCATGGAAGATGTTAGACACTTAGATCCATCTGCATCTGCAGCATCTCCTGACGATGGCATTTAAGGAAGTGACTGTAGATTAAGGTTGGAATATACTGTCTGTATGTATTGTGTGTCATGTTGGATCTCAGTTTGATTGTAGCGTGAGATGTGAGTTGGAGAAGAGCTGCGTTCGAGATGTGGTCTCCTAACTCAGACAAGGCACCACTGTACAGAGTTAGATAAACACTTGGGTAAAACAGGGAAACTTTGACAACAAAGCAAAATGGTGGAATCTTTTCACGTTTGAAACCTTGGCATGGATCGGCGGTGCCATCTGACAGCCAGCGAAGCCGCCCAGCTGCAGCGTAGCGGTGGATCTGGCACGTGTCTGAACTCCCTTATCTACCACAGCAGTCTGCTGAGCACACCAGCAGCTCCCTGATAGCTATGCAAATCCGGACCAGAGCTCCCGCGCACGGAATGCCTAAACACCCCATGTTAGGTTGACCTATGAATCTCCGCCTCGCCCACTGCCCCCCTTGTTAAGGAGATCTGGGATTGGGTAGGAGAGGAGAGGAGTGGGGTGGGAGAGGGGGTGTAATGAAGATTAATTTGTGATGAACATTCAGAAAAGCTCAGGTTTAAGAGCATTTACAATATGTCAGGGGAAGGGAGTCAGATCGCTGAGAGGTTAGGGAATCGGGCTATTAAGCAGATGGTTGCCGGCTCGATTCCCGGCTGTGCTAAATGACGTTGTGCCCTTGTGCAAGGCACTTCACCCTACTTGCCTCGGGGGCTATGTCCCTGTACTTACTGTAAGTTGCTCTGGATAAGAGCGTCTGCTAAATGACTAAATGTAAATGTAATATGTTATGGATGTTTTTGAGGCAGAAAGAGACGGGGGCTTTTCAATTATTTCTTCTACGGGGGGATGTGTAAGCAAACCTTTCAAATATAATGACTTATACGTATAGAGCATTTCAGTAGCTCTGTAGCTACAGAGGTTTGCGATGTAGAGATGAAAGCATAGCTGAAGCCTAAGAGGGACTTGCCGCAAACACTGTGAAATCGGTGTATTACATGAAACTTAAAGACAATCAGTGGCACACAGATCTCATCTTGAGAGCCTGGGAACTGCGGTGAAGCAAAGCGATTAGGGAAGCAGTGCCAATGCCCCATTGTGCAGTTCCACGGAGATAAGTCAGCCCTTAAAGAGGTCTGCAGAAAAGTCCCTTAGACTCCAGCGCTTCTGTAATTTTTCACACAATCACTTTGCACAGAAAGACCCTCCCTCTCACACAACGTTCATGCCCACACATGCAGAAGAAAGAATCACACAAGCACGCTTGTACTCCTTACAAACACCCCGCTCAGGTACTGACATGCAGGAGCTAGCTGTTTGACATCCACCTCTAGGAAACAATCAGAGGTCACTGCCAATCCAGCAAGGAGAACTAGCATCAGAACGAGAGCCTGGGATTATCCTGTACAGTCCCAGGTCACAGCTATGGAGCTGCCACCGCCGCGGCTAATGAGAGACGAGAGGGAGAGGGGGATGGGAGGGTGGGTGGTTAGGGGAAACAGAGGTGATGGATGAAGAGAGGGCAGAGGAGAGGGAAAGGTAAAAAGAGATAAATGAGAAGAGGGCTGGAGGAGAGGGGTGTGAGAGACATATTGCGGAAGGGCAGCTGAGGAGAGAGTGAGGAGGAGAGGGAGAGCAAGACAGAAGGAGAGCAGAAGAGAAGGAGAGCAGGAGAGAGGGGGAGGAGGAGAGAGGGGGAGGAGGAAAGAGGGGGAGGAGGAGAGGGAGATTAAGACAGAGGGAGAGCAAGAGAGAGGGAGAGCAGAAGAGAGGGGGAGGAGGAGTGAGGGGAAGAAGAGAGAGGGGGAGGAGGAGGAGAGGGAGAGCAAGAGAGAGGGAGAGCGGTCCAACCAAAGCTATCAAGATACATCTGAGGAGAATTTAACAAGCCCTCTTTTCTCTCTGTGTGAGAAAGGGATAAAAGTATTGGACTCATCTCGTTACCAAGACGCTTGAATTTCCCAAAGGGGATTTTTTTCCTACTCATTCAGAGGCACGAGAGAGACAGAACGCGCGCGTGAGAGAGAGAAAATTATAAATAGGAAATGATGATTTAGGCCAAACAAATGGACTGCGTTTTATATCCTCCCTCCAGATTCAGTTGAGATCTGCTCTTCGCAGCGACAGAAAGAAGTGAGTGGAAAAATGTCGGCGTACAGATTAGATTTGAATATTTCATCAGATGTTTGCATACCAGAGAGAGCTCCCCTCTCTCACCTGTCCTGGATCTCCGGCTGCTCAGTGGATCAGGTCCCCTCATTCTGTTAGTGTGTGGGAGCTATTTAGGCCAACTCTCCACCATCGTGGCTAGGATTAAGGTGATAGAAGAACTGTACGAGAGCGCAAGAGAAGTGTATTGTGGGGTCAAAGTGCTTGTTTGCACATGCTTGGTAAGACCAAATATAAGTATTGTCATCTTTTTCCAGATTTTTGGAATCCCTGTGATTTGCTTGATTCAAGGCACGTTCTCAATGGTAATTCAAAGCAACCAGAATGACATATATATGTCAAGAAGAATATATACACATATTGTATACTCTACATACTGAATTTGTCTCGGGAAAAATGAAGTTCTTTGAGTGTGTGCATGGTGGGTGAAAGACATTAGCACAAGGGGCAGAGTTTGAGTACAACCCTTAACCGATATTTTGCAGAGCGTGCCTTGAAAATGCAATCACATTATAATTTGACTCAAACCATTATAACGGCAGAATGGTAATTATACATTCTGCATTCTCTCATCCATCGTCCATGTAACCAGCCCTCGCTGACACCAACGACAAAAGAGATGGAATGTCAGCGGTCATGGTACGTGCTCACGTACAAACTGTCAACACGGTAAACCCAGAAACAGACCCAGCACAGAGACCCTGTCCTCCTTCCTCTCATTCATATTCATGAGCCTCAGGACACGCTCTCTCATTCGGAACCCCAGGAGCACCCACGTGTCACTTCCTGGTAGCTTGACACCACTCGCAGGTAACCACGGTATACAGGGTTTGCTTCCTCCACCTCTTTGCGCTCCTCTTGTGCTTGCTTCTCTTCCTGTTCCCCTCACGGACTTACCCCACGCACGCTGCCTGTCACGCTGCCTCTCGCACGCCGCCTCTCACGCTGCCTCTCCCACGCTGTCTCGCACGCTGCCTCCGACGCTGCCTGTCACGCTATCTGTCATGCTGCCTCGCACGCTGCCTCGGACGCTGCCTCGCATGCAGCCTCGCACGCAGCCTCGCATGCTGCCTCGCATTCTCTCTCTCTCCCGTTCCCTCTCACTGGCAGCCGTCCCACTCGAGCATCTCGAAGAAACCTCGACTGTGTGTCTTAGATCCATCATCATCTAAATCTGGACCTGGATTAGGCCCAACTAACATGTTCAACCCCCACCCACCCCCCCTCCACCCCCCCACCCCTCCGCATCCCCTCTTTCCATTCTCCACCCACTCTCATTCTTCCCTCAAGTGTGTGATTCAATCCTCTGCCATCACCCCATCTGTGGCACATTTCTACTCCGTAATTATGTGTGTGTGTGTGTGTGTGTGTGTGTATGCGAGACTCTCGGCTCTGATTGTAATCCTGCCATGTATCGACCGCTCTGTGATATTGCATGTGAGAGTGTGATTTGCAATGCAACGGTTTGTGTGTCCAAAGAGCATGTGTGTGTGTGTGTATGTATAGGTGTTGTATTGACTAGTGCATCACTGAACAGGTCACTCACTGTCTGCATGTGAACACCAGTGATGGATTCTGCACGACCTCCAGGGGCAGAGGAGAAGGAGGCCGACAGGCTGGACATATGGTCGACTAACTCAGGCTTGAGATCAACATGACAGGGTACAAAAACAAAATCAAACATGTTTGAGGTGTAAAACACGTTTCTCTCAGTCGGTTCGTCTTCGCTCATGTCTTTTCCCATCTAATCAATCACTTTCTTCATGCAGTTTCACTAGCACATATTGGGGCATCACATATACTCTCATGCCTTCCATTCTCTTTGGTCTCCCACCCTCCAACCCTTTCTCTCCAGAGGTAGCAAGCCCCTGCTAGCCTGCCACCCTTGTGAAACTGCTTAATTAAATCTGTGGATGTAGAGACCCACAAGGGGAACAATGCAAAATCGATTAACACAAATGAATGAAAATGATTTGGGCCTATCCTTCAACCTGTTTCAGCAACATGGTTGAAAAGATCCATGTATCTCCCCGCGCTCATCTTAAACAGACACACACACACGCGCGCACACATACACACACACACATACACACACACATGCACACACACACACTTTCTCTTCCCCTTTGCCATTGTTAATGTCCTGTTACTTCTCTTCACAAAAGTATATTAGTGTATGTTTAGCTGTGCCAATTGGCTTGAGTATTCTTTACAGAATTTCTCCTTCCTCGTAATGGGAAACATTCAGGGCATTTTCACGGCATGAGCCACATTCTGGGAAAATGAAGGGCACAGCAATGCTCTCTCACACACACACACACACATACACGCACACACACACACACACACACATAGGGGGTACAGTTTGCAGTGCTTTGGGGCAGACTCAGCTGCAAACTGTAGCCTCATTCCCCCAGCTGTCCCTGTGCCCTTCTAGAAAACGCACTCTCCGTCTCTCCCTCTGTCTGTCTGTCTCTCTACCTCCCTCTCCCCTTTTAGAAAACAATCCCTCCCTCCCCTCTCTCTCTCTCTCTCTCTCTCTCTCTCTCTCTCTCTCTCTCTCTCTCTCTCTTTCTCTCTCTCCCCCCCTCCCCCATCCCTCGCTCTCTCCCTCCCTCCCTTCCTCTCTCTCTCTCTCTCCTCCCTCCCTCTCTCTCTCTCCTCCCTCCCTCGGTCTCACCCCGTCTGTGTAACTAGCCATCCCATCTGGGTCAAGGCCTCAGACCAACACAAACATGCCCCCTGCTCTCCCGCCCTGTGCCACCAGCACCGAGAGGAAACAAATGAGATGGCTGCTGGCTGAACATCCAAAAAAAAACATACCCAGACCCAATCATGAAAACAATACGCTGGCGACCTCCACGCATGCTGACTTATTCCACGTTTTTTTTTCTTCCCCCCTCTCTCTCTCTCTCTCTCTCTCTCTCTCTCTCTCTCTCTCTCTCCCTCCCTCCCTCCCTCCCTCCCTCTCTCTCTCTCTCTCTCTCTCTCTCTCTCTCTCTCTCTCTCTCTCCCTCTCCCTCTCCCTCTCCCTCTCCCTCTCCCTCTCCCTCTCTCTCTCTCTCTCTCTCTCTCTCTCTCTCTCTCTCTCTCTCTCTCTCTCTCTCTCTATCTCTCTCTCACTCGGTGGATCACACACACACGTACCCTGAGTGGTCAAGCTGCTGTCTTCATCAGCGTGTTTGATGTTTTGTGTGGTGGGGAGTAAGACGGCAGTGCGAGGAGATTTGTGTGTGAGCGCGGCTGTCAGACAGCAGTTTAATCAGCCGCATCATGGAACTGTGCCAGTCTGTGTGCAACGGTCTGTACAGGACATCACTTACACACTGAGGCATCTCTCACCCTGGGCCAATGAGGCAAGGGATGAGATTATGATCATCGTGAGTGCAGTACATCACAGCTAAAGTGGGCTGTCTGCTCAGCGTTGATTACTGGAAGTGTCAAGCTGTGTTCACCAGAGGGAGGAGCGGACAAACCCAGATCCAGAACCTTCCAGAACCTTCCAAGAGGCAGTGTCAGAACAGGAGCCAGGCCACAAGGCGAAATCAACCGAAACCAAAAACGTCTGGGAGGAATGTCACCTCAGAGTCCCCAAGCCTTCCCTGATCTCCAAACATCAACTAGTCCTCGGCCCGGTCCATTTGCCCATCTACCCTCCAGCCCATTTGATGACGCCCTGCTCCTTCTGTTTCTCCTGCTCCAGCGTGGCCACATTCTCCTCACCTCCTCCTCCTCACCTCCTCCTCCTCCTCCTCACCTCCTCCTCCTTACCTCACCTCCTCACCTCACCTCTTCCTCACCTCTCCTCACCTCCTCACCTCACCTTTTCCTCACCTCTCCTACTCCTCACTTCCCCCTTACCTCCCCCTCTCCTCCTCATCACCTCTCCTCATCACCTCTCCTCCTCCTCACCTCTCCTCCTCCTCACCTCTCCTCCTCCTCACCTCTCCTCCTCCTCACTTCTCCTTCTCCTCACCTCTCCTCCTCATCACCTCTCCTCCTCCTCACCTCTCCTCCTCCTCACCTCTCCTCCTCCTCACCTCTCCTCCTCATCACCTCTCCTCCTCCTCACCTCACCTCCCCCTCTGTGCAGACCTACAGTGGTGAAGGTAAGAGGGACTGACAACCAAAGCGCCTCCACTTTTGATCTTTCTCAAAGAACCCCTAATCCTGTCTTAATGCTTTCTGTCCCTCTGAGGCCATTTAAATAGGCTGTCCGTAGAGCGGCACTGCAACTGGGGGGTTTCCACCCTGCTCAAACCATCCGTCACAACCAAATCGAATATATATACTAGTCTGTAAATCGACCATGCAATCCCCTTCTATTCCCTCCACCCCTCATTCCCACACATCTCCCTTTCTTATCTCTATCACTTGTCCTCCACACACACACACACACACACACACACACACACACACACACACACACACACACACACACACACACACACACACACACACACACACACTTCCCATCAATAGCCTGCTCTTGTGATTCGTAGACGAGTACTCCTCCAGCCTCGGAGGCCTCTAGAAAAAGCGAAGAAAATATTCCTGTGCCATATCCGCGGTGTCTCACCTCCTGCTACCTAAGTGGCCCCATGCAACAGCAGGCAATCCTCTCCAGCCGCCCTCTCTCTCCGCCCAGCAGGAGGCTGGGCTAAAGCTGAACTTCCTCCACAGGAGAAGCCGTTGATCACATTCTCAAGCGGCTGATTGCTGTTTAATCAAGCACGTAGTGGTAGCGTTTCAAGTCGTGTCACACTCCTTAGAAACTCAACTGCTTTGAGGTGATTTAACCCTTTCTAACCGGTGGCACTCTACAAGGGCTTTAACACAAATCCGCCTCATATTTGCACGTGTTTACATCTATCAAAAGGGAGAGACACCCTGTCTTATCGTCCCCCACCACCATCTCTCCTCTTCACATCCACTGTTAGTGTGGCTATGGTGTACCTTTCCACAACCAACTCTTATGATTCTAAAACATTCTGAAGAGGTTTACGGTATCCTAAACTCCGTTTTTGTGAGGCCCTGATGTTTTCTCAGCGAATCCCTAACACAGCCCAGCGGATGGCTGCAAATGAAAAATGCTCATCTTCTCTGTATTCTCTCTATCCTCCCCTGACAGACCCAGACTCACCAGCCCTGCGGTCAAGCCTGAATGAGTCTGTGAGATTATTACCGTTGTGTCAGTAGACTGTTGATGCTGTTCCAAAACGTTTACCCCCTCCCCACCCTCCCTGTTACCCCCTGGTGCGTCCAATGATTTGTACCTTACAAATGCCACAAGTTTATTTTAGGGTTTGCATAAATAAATCAGAACATCCTGCACAGGAATACAAGAATTGTGATTGGATAGGCAACCGTTTGAATAAATCATCGGGCTTGTGTTTGGACTGGACTGTCTGGAAGACAACGTGACAGCCATCCTGCTGCAATCCAGCATATCTCATCTCCATGGCAATGGGAACCTCTTTAACTACAGTATATTTCCACAATCAAGAGTGATTAGTTCAATTTAAAGTCAGGTTCAACATCCGAATCACCAGCGAGGCGTCTTCAATCCCGGTGACGACGCCATGAACGTTGAAATAGCCATACATACGTACGACATACGTATACTGACACACGCTGTTTACCCCCGTGATGGAAACAACCCTGAGCTTCTGAACATGCACCAAACCAGCCGTGTGGAGGGGGGGGGGGGGGGTGCAACTCAGATTTCACAGCCAGACAGCAAATGTTGTATGTGTTTGTGAGAGAGAGACGGTCACAGAGGCCCCACCGTACTTGACCTTTGCATCCGGCTTCTGTCGCGCCACAGTGAACACGGGTGACAGTCCTCACAACACTCTTTGTCGTCTGTGCCAAGAGATCCACACACGGAGAGATACACACACAGAGAGATACAAACACGGAGAGATACACACACAGAGAGATACACACACAGAAAGATACAAACACAGAGAGATACACACATGGAGAGATACACACATGGAGAGAGACACACACAGAGAGATACACACATGGAGAGAGACACACACAGAGAGACACACACAGAGAGATACACACACAGAGAGATACACACACAGAAAGATACAAACACAGAGAGATACACACATGGAGAGATACACACATGGAGAGAGACACACACAGAGAGATACACACATGGAGAGATACACACACAGAGAGATACACACATGGAGAGATACACACACGGAGAGATACACACATGGAGAGATACACACACAGAGAGATACACACACAGAGAGATACACACACGGATAGATACACACACGGAGAGATACACACACGGAGAGATACACACACGGAGAGATACACACATGGAGAGATACACACATGGAGAGATACACACACGGAGAGATACACACACGGAGAGATACACACACAGAGAGATACACACACGGAGAGATACACACACAGAGAGATACGCACACAGAGAGATACACACATGGAGAGATACACACATGGAGAGATACACACACGGAGAGATACACACACGGAGAGATACACACACGGAGAGATACACACACAGAGAGATACACACATGGAGAGATACACACACAGAGAGATACACACACAGAGAGATACACACACAGAGAGATACACACATGGAGAGATACACACACGGAGAGATACACACATGGAGAGATACACACATGGAGAGATACACACATGGAGAGATACACACACGGAGAGATACACACATGGAGAGATACACACATGGAGAGATACACACACAGAGAGATACACACACGGAGAGATACGCACACGGAGAGATACACACACAGAGAGATACACACATGGAGAGATACACACATGGAGAGATACGCACACGGAGAGATACGCACACAGAGAGATACACACATGGAGAGATACACACATGGAGAGATACACACACAGAGAGATACACACACAGAGAGATACACACATGGAGAGATACACACATGGAGAGATACACACACAGAGAGATACACACACAGAGAGATACACACACGGAGAGATACACACATGGAGAGATACACACACGGAGAGATACACACATGGAGAGATACACACACAGAGAGATACACACATGGAGAGATACACACATGGAGAGATACACACACAGAGAGATACACACACACAGAGAGATACACACATGGAGAGATACACACATGGAGAGATACACATATGGAGAGATACACACACAGAGAGATACACACACGGAGAGATACACACACGGAGAGATACACACACAGAGAGATACACACACAGAGAGATACACACATGGAGAGATACACACATGGAGAGATACACACACAGAGAGATACACACACGGAGAGATACACACACAGAGAGATACACACACAGAGAGATACACACACAGAGAGATACACACATGGAGAGATACACACACAGAGAGATACACACACAGAGAGATACACACACAGAGAGATACACACACGGAGAGATACATGGACCTGACCCCCTGCCCTCTCCTCTGCCCTCCTGACCCCCTGCCCTCTCCTCTGCCCTCCTGACCCCCTGCCCTCTCCTCTGCCCTCCTGACCCCCTGCCCTCTCCTCTGCCCTCCTGACCCCCTGCCCTCTCCTCTGCCCTCCTGACCCCCTGCCCTCTCCTCTGCCCTCCTGACCCCCTGCCCTCTCCTCTGCCCTCCTGACCCCCTGCCCTCTCCTCTGCCCTCCTGACCCCCTGCCCTCTCCTCTGCCCTCCTGACCCCCTGCCCTCTCCTCTGCCCTCCTGACCCCCTGCCCTCTCCTCTGCCCTCCTGACCCCCTGCCCTCTCCTCTGCCCTCCTGACCCCCTGCCCTCTCCTCTGCCCTCCTGACCCCCTGCCCTCTCCTCTGCCCTCCTGACCCCTCACCTTAGTCCACTTAAAGATCATCCGATTTCTAAACATCACAGAAACTGATGTTTGATTTGATGCTCCATTGGGAAACGTTTTACGACCACACTAAAATAATTGTCTAACTTTCTTGCCAAGTGCAGTAAGTCTATTAACTTTTGCCGTATCCAGTAGCAGTGGAATATTCTGGAACAGGCTTAGACTTACCAGTCAACTGTGACAAAGGCCCAGGTCACCCCCAAGAGATTTCCCTTCAAATCATATTAGGTTGTACGAGAGCGGCACAACGTGCAAAGAGGCCAAGGGATCTGTTCACGCAGACGTCTTGAGCGCTAATGTTATGACCTTACTTCAATATTTCATCAGAGTGCTTAAACCTACACTTATAAATTTAATTTCAAAAAGGTACAGGGGCTGCAATGAAATATTCAGACGGGAAGACAGACTTTGACCCTTTAGACAGGGGAAGTCTATCCCCAGCGGATCTGAAATCTCGTGACAAGGTAACAGCTTGAATTAATCCAAGGACATCAGGGAGTTATACCTGCTCTGAGTCACTCAGTCATAGACATCTGCATGAAGACCTGCCCGCCGCGCCCAACTGCCATTGATCAGAAGATACAATGGGGACAGGAGGATTAGAAATCCAATGGTTGCCCTGTTCGATGATCTCATGTCACTGGGGAGAACGGAGAGCACAGATTTGACTCACGTAAACTGACATTTTGACTTAGTGATTTAAGAGGACGTTTGGAGTTCAGTCTACTTTGAAACAACTTTAAATCGACGAGGAAGACAAGGCAACATTGCGCCGAGCATATCGAACTGGCTGTCCAACCAGTTTCCTTTTTTGACAACTTAATTCCTATTAAATGCAGTAACTTGGAAAACATATTGGAGGAACAATTAATGCTCTCACACTGTCATCCTCTCTCTTGATCACAGTTGCATCTTTCATCAAAGCAGCGGCGGTTTCTGGGAGGGTACGGAGGGTACGGAGGGTACTGGGAGGGGATGGATGGCCTCTTCCGTTTCAACTGCAAGCTATCAACGGCGGTCGATAACAATCTGGCTGGGTGTGTGAAGTGCAAGATAAAATGACACCTCACACAGGAAAGTTTTGGGAGGGAGGTGAGAGCAGGGAAACTTTTAATGATCGCGGGAGCCGCTCTGTCAATGTAATTGGTTCAAACGAGCTGTGGCCCACCTGTTGCGCTCGTGCCACTCATGGTTCCCTTTTAAATGCAAATAGTCCCACAGTCTCCCACACATCCGTAGCAGACCTTTGACACACACAAACACACTGGTTTCTTATTTACCGTGGTCTCCTCTCGGGACACACGCAAATAAACCTGACGCTGTATTGCTGAATCTCATCCACACAGACATACACATCACGCATTGTACGTGTGGCTCAATAAAACTCAAGCACAAACCCACTCAGGAAAATTCTCATGCGAATTTCGCAAGCGTGGCACATTTTTTCCTCTCACCCATACAGTTATAGTCATAGTCCTTCAATTACAGCCTCAATCTTTAACTAATACAGTCCCCTTCGCCCTCTTCCTGCCGCGGTCTGCCACATCTGTGTCGGTCCTCGGCAGAGCTAACGATGGAGATGACAACTGGAACCTCTAGTTAACCTCAAGAAATCCCTTGGGTTTCACTATCCTGACATAAACCATCACATATGTATGCATGCGCATAACATAGCTGCATTTAGAATGCACAAGATTGCGTTTTTCATTCCAGAGAGACATTCCCAACAGGCTTGCAAGTGTATGGGTTTACTGAATGTGAATTTTCTGCATGTATAATAGCAATAGATAAAGTCCTCAGGTAATAAGCACATACTTTTCCAATTTATTAGACATGGCAAATCTATCATCAAATACCTGTTCAATTCGAAAATATTATATATAAAAGAATGAAGATACTTGTTGTAGATACATCTAAACTGGTTATTAATAAAGCACATAGATGGTTTCAAAAGAAAACACTGGTCCAATACCTGAGGTATACAACTTTTACATCTTAAAAGTGAAGTGGATATGAGGCCAAACAAAACAAATATGTCATGAGGAACACAAAGTGTTGACAACATATTGATGGAGGATGCGAGACAAAGAGTTCCTGCTCGATGTTCATTGTTAATCTTCACGACTTGCTCTCCCAGGAGTCGTGCTCCTGGACTAGTTATGTTAAGGAGGCTGGAAGACATTACTCATCCACTGGACTGGACTGGGACCCTGTCAGGTGGGACGCCGGGGTGACGCCATGGTCGATACTCTGCTGTCCCCTATACCGTTTCTCTCCCTCTCCTTATGAAACCTACCCCCTCCTTCCTCTCCTCTCCCTTCATCTCCTCTCCGTTCCCGTCAGCCTTGTCCCTCCCCTCTCCTCTCTCTCCTGTCTCTCTCTCCTCTCCTGTCTCTCCTCTTCCCCTCCTCCATGTCCTCCGTCTTGGCTCTCCTTCTCCCCTTCTCTGTTTCCCACCTGTCCCCTTCAGTTCAAGTGGAGGGAAATGCTCAGGAAATGGTTCTGACAAGGGCGAAAACGACAATGTCATCGCCGCCCTTCCTCCTCCATCTCCTCATCCCCTACCCTTTGAGAGCCGAGCCTAAACTCTGAACCTGAAACCTTTTCCGCGCCTTCAAGTGATCATGCTCCTGGTCTGGCCGAGCAGGTGGAACCAATTAAAGTAAAGCCCTGACAATACAGTCAGCAGACTAGTGATCCCTGCACGGTACCAGCCCTCTTAACGTCCACCCCACCCACCCAAACCTTCCCGCTCCTTCCTGTTCTCCACCCTCGCCAACTCAGCTCTGCTAGTCCTCATCCTTTACCACATCCCTGCCCCTCTCCTCACTCCTCTCCCCGCTCCTCCCCCGCAGTACTCTTCTCTTGAGGGCATCAAGCTGGCCGCTGGCTAGCGCCCCCCTCAGGGCGGAGAAGAAGGAGCAGTAGTGGGCCGTGTTGTGGAGCATGAGCAGGACTCCGGCGAGAAGCTCATTGGTCACTAGGAGGTGATGCAGGTACGCCCTCTGGTGGTTCCGGCAGCAGTAGCAGCCACACCCCTCCACCAGGGGCCCGAAGTCCTCCCTAAACCTGCAGGTCACAGGGCCAAAGGTCATGGGTACGTGCACTGGTAAATCTCAACCTCTGAGAGCAGACGATATGAAGAACAAGGTCGACCAGACAACCTGGAGTGAATCCTCATGTGAGAGAGAAACCAACCTCTTGTCTTTCAGGTTGATCTCAAACCGTGTCATCTGGGTCTGGTCCTCTTCAACACAGTCTCCTGGTCTCTCCACGGTCTCTCCTGCGGAGCTCCCCTCATTCTGCTGCAGCACTGCCCAAACACACGCCAATCACAACGCTGTCCAACTCCACAGGAACGTGGGCAAATCCAATCTCTTCCTACAGCCCCCCTGCCGTCCCTCAAACAACCCTCTCGTCTCGTATTCCAAATCCATACAACCAAAACCAATTGCACCATTATGTCCTAATTTCACGCTGCTATTCCTTCTGGAAAAAGGCAGTATTTACTTGATTACACCATCTCTCTCACACACACATCAACAAACAAACAACCCAAAAATTCCCACCATGAACAAACAGAATAAGCTTCCTGTCCGCCCAGCTTCATTAAAGAGTTATCAGGGCACTTCCATCGAGAGAGAAGCTACGGTCACCAGAAGGGCAAGATGAGCCATACAGTCAGGGAGAGAGAGAGAGAGAGAAGTATCGAGGGAGAGAAGGGGGTGGGGGCTGGAGGGACAGGTACGCGAAAGGAAGAAGCAGTGAGAAACCAGGAGGGGCTGGCAGAGGGAAAACAAACAGTGAAAATGGACAAGGAGTTGAACTACAAAAGCAAGTGTTGAAAGACACATGAAGAAAGAGGAAGGGGGATGGGTCTGTTGACTAAACAGGTAGTTTGGCGAGAGAAACAGTGAGCAGGGAGGACGGGACAAAAAAAAAGGAAATGAGAGCAAGAGAAGAAAGGCGAGCCGAGGGAAAGGACAGATGTGAGATAAAGTGAGCTTTTGTGGGAATGAGAGACAGAGATTAAGATGAGGGGGAGACTCACCCTCTCAGGGTAGACAGGAGGAGAGGGGGGTAGGGAGAGGAGGTGGCCTCCAGTATGAGCCATCAGGCCAGAGCACAGGCAGACTGGGGTGACACTCTGACACCAATTCCCCATGGACCACTCTAATTGGCTGAGGAGGGATTTTGAGTCTTTTTTCGGCTCGGTTTGCCGACACCGGCCCTGCACTCACCTCGAGCGAACTCCATTACATTCCTTGTGCAGAATCGATTAGTTCTGTCTGACACTAAACCCCTACTTGATATGGAGCTTTGCATTTCTGACACATTAGTCTGGCACACGTTTTCCTCATAGCTGTGTCTAGCAGATTCAAATATACACTTCCATCTCGTGTCAGATAGCATGACCGGGCATGATTAAATTGAAATGATCACTGAAACTCATTAAGTCTTGGTATCTCTGCTTACCTACTCCATCTGACCAGACGCTAGAAAATATGTTCTAGCTCCACCAAAGGCATACAATACACACAAAAACCTACGTTGCACTCTGCTCTGCCTATGAACTGAAAGCGGGGATACCATGTTACAAAGTGTGTTCATTAATTCACGATGCCTCGCCAGAACGGCTGCTCTTAAAGAGATCTGGATCCATAGACGAGGGCTATCTCACACAGGGAAAAGGCTTCATATCGACCCCACTGGGGTGAAAATCCCCCTCCAGAATTCTCTAACAGAATAAATATCTTGCTCAAGTTCATCAGCATCTTGACTATTGGTTGTCTTCAACATAAGCACAATAAGAATGCTTGTCTTTGATCAGGCCCTTATCCAGGATCGTTGTTAAGACATTAAACTCTACTGGGGCACTGGCCCCTATTTCTCCTTCCGAGCGTGCTGCACACAATGCACTAGACAGTTTTGGCAGTGACATCAATAGTTAATGCAAGCGCACACATTTATTTCGCATTCATTTGAGCGCAAATACTGTTTTTTTTGTTGCTTTATGTCATATTGTTTTTATGTTTTATTCAAAATAAGCTGACTGATGGGCCTATCATTTAGAAACTTTCTTTAGTTTTGTAATGTTTTTCTTATGAATACACTGACTAATAGAGTAAATGGTTAAAACCCAAACTTTAGATTTTAATGGGGCACAGCAGATTTAGACTGCTGGGGCACATGCCCCAGTAAAAAGGGACTAACGCCGCCCCTGCTCCTATGTCGCGTACCATCCTGCTTTGGTACCATAACAAGGATTATCTCCAGAAACATCAATTCCATCAGTACAAAGTAACTCAATCCTTTAGCTGTCAATCCCCACCATCAACATGTTTAGGTTCATGACTCATGAGGCAATATTTACTCTCATCTAGATTCTGGTCCTTCTCTTCTCCCCTGTTTTTCAACAATAAAATCCTTTCAGCTATCTGATCTTAGTGGCAAACCATACCTATAGTACTTCCTCAAGAAAAACAGAACACTTTAGATTTTTACTTTTAAATTTGACCCTCAAATCAGACATGTGGCTCTGAGATGATCCCATCCCCTGCCTGTATAGTGTGTCTGTCTGTTAAGAAAGCCTCGGACTGTGCAGCACCCCCAGCTGCTGAGGACAGGGTTTCCTGCAGCAATTTGCAGTTAAGGCGGCCGCCTAAACAACACACGCCTGCCGCCTTAACTACGTCTTAAGTCAAAATAAATAAATTATAAATGCAGGTAGGCGATGTTGAACACCTCTTTCCTTCCATCTCCACTGCATATAACACTGTTACATGGAAGATTTCAATAGAAACACCATTATTCATGACCTGAAGTATAGTACTGAAACAAAAAAATAGACTATAGTCCTTTTAAACTATGCTATGTCTGTCCCATATTAGTGTTAAGTGGGTATGAAATGTCGGTAATATTTCATAGAAAAACATATCTGTGCTGTGTGGTTGGCTATAGCATCAAGTTAAACATGAATTTGCAGCAAATTTATCAAATGATAAATTATATCCGCTGTGTCACTCTTTCCTGTTCTCCCTTTCATTCCAAACCTTGACCAACGGCAGTCTCCCTTCTCTGCAGAACACATAAAAAAGCATTTTTTGCTGGAAACCCTGTGAGGTTCAGGAAACACAGGCAGAAAGGGGGTCAACACGTGACAGTACTGCAGCACACCTGAGGGGGGCGCTGTACCTGCTCTCTCAGGGTCGGGGTTGATGTCAAAGTCGAAGTAGAGGGCACAGCCTCTCTCCGTCACCTGGAAGGGGAAGAAGCTCTCAAACAGGTCCACACCGGCCTCCACACACGCCAGGACCTCGTCAGGCCGCCCCACGCCCTGCAGCAGCCTGGCACAGCACGCACACACACACACACAGACGCACACACACACACACACACACACACGCACACACGGAAACAAAGTCAATGAGCGTGTAAAGAAAACATTGCAGACAAACCTACGCTACAAACACATACACAAACACACATGCACAAGATACTGGGACACAAATAAGCAGATTACAGCCCTTTCTTCCAGCTGCTGATGATTCATGTTTGTGTGGACTGGTTCTCCCTGGCTCTCTGCCTCCAAGAGTCAAAGCCAGACCCAATTCCCCCTTCTATAATGACTCCACGCAGCCCACAGGTGGATCACATGCCAGCAGACTGACCCAAAGGGGGGTGCAGCCACTGACCCACCACAGGCCACATGGAGCTCCTGGTCCAAACCAAACCCAATTAGACCCACAGAGGTGCTCCTGGGCTACTGAATAGACCACTTGATCATCAGCCCCACCAGCACCTCCAGCACCTTTATCCAGTCCTCCAGGACAAGGGGGCTGGGGAGGACACTTCCCCAGAGACGGGGCCCTGAAGTGAGTGACAAGCTGACGAGACATAGAGCACAGAGAGAAGTTTGCTCCGTCTAGCTCAAACGCAGGCCGTATTCCCAGTGTGGCATGAAAGCAGGCTGGTTGCTTTGGCTCCCAGGAGAGGGTTGCCATGGTTTCAAGAGAGCATAATAAGTGGAGAGTGATTGGGAGAATAGAAGTGAGGAACAGAGGGATGAAGGGAGGAGGTTGATGGGGGGGGGGGGATCAGTCTAAAGCTGGGTCTCCAGCAATGAGGAGAAAAAGAATCTCTAAGGTTTAAGAGTTGGGCTAGAGGGGAGAGAAAAACTATTTGGAGGGAGGGAGGCAGGGAGGGAGGGAGGGATGCAGGGAGGGATGCAGGGAGGGAGGGAGGGTCAGCGGTATGCCTGTATTTCATCAAGCAATCACGAAGCAATTAGGATGTGAGGACAGACAGGACGGCAGAAGTGATTGTAGTGAGAAGTCAACAGACGTTGATTTAGGTAAACAAGCCTGGCGCAGCATTCAATAATGAATGATAGACCTCCTGGAGAGTGAGGCCAGACTTCACATTTAGCACCAATAACTTTGAGAGATGTTGCCAGCATCGTTTATTTTACGTGACCAATTTATTATTTTTACAATTTTCTAAGAATGTCTCATTCAAAGAATTTTGCCGCAACACCTGGAAAAAAACGTTAACCTATGTGGTAAAGGGTTAGGTGTAGGTATCAGGCACAGCACATTCAAAGGTGTACCCAACTGTGACACACACCTGGGCTTGTCTTCAGGCAGCTCCTTGGTTACTGCGGTGATGAGCTGGGTCCTGAGGTTCTGTTCCATAGAGCCCGTGTGCAGCCCGTCCAAACAGAACCCCCCCACGGGCCTCTTGGCCGTCTCTTTGGCTGAGCGCACCCTCTCCTCCAGGGCATCCCCGCCCTCCACCACCCCAAACACCTCCACGCCCTGCAGCTCCTGCACACACGAGGGGCCCAGAGGTGAGTGGAAGGTGTGCGTGCCTGCGTGGGCCAGTGCCTACGAGTTTGAGAGCTGGTGGGAGAGAAAAAATCACCTGTGTTTTGTGATGCAGGAGGAGACACTGGTCCAGGTGGGCCAGGGTGCGGTCCACCGACTTGCGGACCCTCTTCCGGGAGGTGTCACTGGGCCAGGTCTCTCCGTCTGCCATGCTCTGGTACCAGTCCGGCTGGACGGCCTTCTGGAGCGCCATGAACTTGGCCACCGTTAACTCGATACGCCCACCACTGCCCCACACTGACACAGTCTGCACCCCAACACACACAAGCAGCATGGTCACATATCACAGTCAGTGAAGCCAATCACACCTGATCCATTGAGAGACATGCATCATCTGGGTTGAGATTGAAGCGTGACCTTGTTGGTGATGTGACCTTGAGGGCTCGGAGCAGCGGGGTCATGAAGAGAGCAGTACAAAACTGTGTCATGAAGACCTGCAGAGAAAACATTGAGTCATTTAGCAGACGCTCTTATCCAGAGCCACTTACAGTAAGTACAGGGACATCCCCCCCCGAGGCAAGTGGGGTGAAGTGCCTTGCCCAAGGACACAACGTCATTTGGCACGGCAAGGAATCGAACCGGCAAACTTCTGATAATACCCCGATTCCATAACCGCTCAACCATCTGACCCTACTGAAAACAACGGCATACAGTAACACTGCATACAGCACAGGACACGGCACTGCAGCAAACTAGCACAGCAGAAGACACCTGCGCCACATCGTACATTATGTTCATTACAGTGTGAATCTGAGACAGGACAGAAAGAAGGTGTGGTCTTATCAGTGAGCCCAGCCGGGGGAGAGGATCAAGGGGGGAGGGGGGGGGGACCTACCAACCAAACAACAACAACATGCACTGGTGGCACACTCACTTTTAATTAACCCATCATAGAGCTCACTGGCCCCTCAAGACACAATGTAATAGTTCCTGTGTGAACAACAAGTGCTTAGACTTTCATTATCCTTTCAATTTCAGCTTGCCAAGGGCAAGCTTGATGCTATAGCCAACCACAAAGCACAGATATGTTTTTTTACGAAATGCAACATTTCATACCCACTTAACACTAATATGGGACAGACATAGCAAAGTTTAAAAGGACTACAGTCTATTTTGTGTTTCAGTACTATCGTTCAGGTCATGAATAATGGTATTTCTATTGAAATCTTCCATGTAACAGTGTTATATGCAGTGGAGATGGAAGGAAAGAGGTGTTCAACATCGCCTACCTGCAAACTTCCTGAATCCCTGCTTAAACTCTTCCAACACTTCCTGGTGTTCCGCTCTGGAATACAAAACAAAATGTAAATGTAAGAGAGAGTGGGCACTGAGGTGACTCAGGTGAATGTGCGTGTGTGCGAGGGTGTCAGTGTCTCACAGTGTGGATAAGGTGACCTGGGTGAGTGGGGGTAGGCTGCCGAGGGTCTGTAGTGTGTCCTGGGTTAGATGAGGCACTGTGCCACAGCGCGTGTAGAGCATACAACCAGGGACATCCAGTGACTGCTGTCCCGTCCTGCCCAGCCCCGTCAGAACCCCCAGCCGACATCCGTGTACCACACGGGACAGTTCCAACTTCATACTGCCTGGAGATCAATCAGCTGGATTAGATCATCTTCTCTAACGGTCCTTTGAGGTGATGCAAACAGAGGAAAGGACTAGACGTTCATTTTTATGAACGCTTATTGAAAGCATGGATTGCATTTCTAGTTCACCTATTTTCTAAGGAAAAGGCTGACTAGAGCTGGACTATGATGAATCAGTGTTGGTTGTTGACATTGTTAAACCCACAAGAAATCACATACCCGAGCATCTTTCTGTCTAACTGTGATGAGTGATTCACAGTAGCTAAATAAGCTAACGATAACTAGCGAGGTGAGAAGTCTTACTTGCTGGCTAACTCAGCTGTCAATGCGGCACTTGAATACATAGAAATCCAACGAAGCCGAACCTTTCATTAACTACTTCACAATACTAGCAAGTAAGATTTAGTAACGTACTGCTCACGCAAAATATTAATTCCACACCCTGTCTGCGTGAAGTCGCTCACCAGTAAGCAGCTATATCAGCATGTGAGAGGAAGTCGCGGATATATTACGTCACTAGCTAAACTGTAAGGAGTTGGGTTTGACAACAAGAAGCTAAAATCATAAATAAAGAAATGACTCATGTTAACATATCTTTATTAGTACACAGAAAGTGGGTAAAAGATTGTGTAACAGTAAACGAAACATAAGTTAATTAGCCAAAATTTCAAGGCGTCTAGCCTTGGGACAAGGGCTTCCAAGTTACCATAGTTACCAAAGAGACTATAAACATGGGAAATGTAGTCGTGTAAAGTCGGGCAGAAGGTCAAGGAGGATGACTTATTCACTACAATATCCAGCAGCACATATTTTGTCACCTGTAGTATACAAACAGCAGCACCGTGCAAATGTTTGCTGCGAGAAGCTACAAATACAGTTTTACAACTTTCTTGAGAATTACTATTCATTTTGTTTTTGTGCAACTGATTTTTCTTCACAAGGAATATTTAGAGCTAACGTTTATCATAGTGAGATTACTTTTCACTGAAATTAGCTAATTTATTTGTCCCATCATCCCTTCAGTTAGCCACTACTACTAGCTAAACTAGCAACCGTAGCCTGCATAGGAAACAAAATTGAATGCTGAATCTGAGTGAGTTGGTGGATTAGCAAATTAATGAAATGGCATATCCAATACATAATCCTGATATTTTTCGCTGGAGGAGATTCACCAAAAGTAATATACCTGCTTCAGGAAAGGTAAATCTCATACCTATTTATTTTTGTTGATTTAACTTACACTGAAATAAAAAATAATTTTTGAAGTATTAACTTTTTATTACATAAACATCTGCATAATGGTCGAAGTTAAGCGCCCGAACCTCTGGGAGTCCGCACTTAACCCTGGCATACTTTATACTGATAGTTTTTTAAATATATATATTTAAAAAAAATAATTTCTTTATGCTATCTGTGCACTGTGTTGGTTTGTGTGTCCACTGTCTATCTTCATTTTTCAGACATTTCCTTTCTGGATGAAATCCCCCAGTAGAGATAAACCCTAATAAAACTGCCCTCTTGGCTGACTGATAAATAAAGTGAATGGATTATTATCTCACTCTAGCGATATGCTTATAAATGCCTTGCAGACTAATATAATGCCCTCAGCCATCTGTAGCGCGAGACAGGGCTATTCGAATCTCTGTAAGTCAGGCAAATTTTTATGGCTTAGTTGGAAATGATTCGTAAACAATATGCTGACCTTAAGAACTGGCAAAGCTTTCTGCAGGAAAGGCTATAATCTGCAGACATCAGGCACTGGCCGGGTGCCGTTTGTAGTATAACAGCAACCTACTGACCGCTGGCTTGCTGCAAACCTATAACCATTGGTCTGATATGATGATCAAAACAGAGTTTACAAAATACAAACCACAGATATTTTTTATAGACTATCTTTGCTCTTGCTTTTCAGTCAATACCTTTTCACAGTTGACTTATTCTACACAGGTGCAGTTGAGTAATGGTGATATAGACCATTGGATGAAGGTAAGAACTTATTCTTTGACCTTTTGTTTTGGATTTTTGTATGCATGCGCATGCATGTGCGAGAGCGACAGATATATCCTAACATAAGGATGATTTGTAAGGCATTCGGAAACATCTAGTTCTTTTGTCATTAGAGAGTGGAAATAGCCTCGGAGTTTGCTGTGTCAGAGGTTTTCTCCCTCAAGAAAGCGCCCTCAGGAATAAGCAGCCAAGCGACTGCACTAGCCAGCACAGACCAGCTGCAGGACCACGATGAAGCGTACACCGAAGGTAGGTCACAACACAGGAAGTCTCCACACAAAGCAGTGGACAGAAAGAAAAAACTGTTCAGCAGTTAATAGGTATAAGGAATTCACCTCCATGAATATTGCCTCGTGTAGCCCAGGCTCTGCTGAGTGACTGGATGAACAGGAAGTTGTGTCTGGAGATGGAGGGGGAGGATGACCATGTCGGTCCTGGTGAGAGAAGCAGTCCTCCAGCTGTCCTCCTTGTTCAACCTGCTCATCTGGACTACAGCAATTTCGACGGTATAATGACCTTCACAGTTGGATGAGTTAGGCTGGCTGAAAGAAAACGTGATTAGATTACTAATAGGATGATTTAAAGAGCGAATGATGTCAACTCCAGTGATTTTGAATCACTAACCTAGAGTTCTCTCTGTTTCTCATCCCCCCCTCAGTAATTAACTTACACTTGTACAAATGCACAGATTTATACTCCCATCTGGCTGAGGAGGAAGAGAGCTGTGCAGTCAACAACTTCCTTCAGGACCTCATGGAGCTTGAAGTGTTGGATTCTGGGACAGTGGAGGACCTGTCGCTGGACTCGGAGCGAGAGAAGAATAGGACCAGAGACCCCTCCATCACCATGGAGGCTCGACACAGGCAGGTGCGTGTCCAGGATGACATGACGCAGGATCAGGTTCTGACATCTACGGAATCCTTGAGGCGGTTTACATGCTACTGAGTCAGATGGCTGAGCGGTGAGGGAGTCGGGCTAGAAATCAGAAGGTTGCTGGATCGATTCCCCGCCGTGCCAAATGACGTTGTGTCCTTGGGTACGGCACTTCACCCTACTTGCCTCGGGGGGGGATGTCCCTGTACTTACTGTATGTCGCTCTGGATAAGAGCGTCTGCTAAATGACTAAATGTAAAATGTAATGTAAATTCTATGAGGGCCAAACTGAATTTGAAGTGATTGGTGCTGATTAAAGCAATTAGACCAGTTGTATTCTTCCTGATCTATTTCCAGACTTAATGACTTGCCGTGGTTCCTCAACATGCTGTTGCAGGTGCGTGAGAACCGCGCTCAGCGAGACGCGCTGAAGGAGAGGCAGAGGAGAGAGAAGGAGCTGAGGAGGCAGGCCAGAGAGGAGGCTCAGAGGAGGGACAAGGAAGAGGAGTGCAGGAGGAGGCAGGAGGCCCGGCGGCAGGAGGAGATGGTGGAGCAGGAGATGGTGCGACTACGTCGGCAGATGGAGCAGAGAAGGAGCCTGGAAAAGCTGGCCGGACAGAGGTAATGTTATCACAGCAGCCGGGGGCTTGCCACATGCTCCACTTCTGAACAGTCCGAGAAAAGGGACCGATCATTTTTTCATTTTCAAATTGGAATATTTTTTTTCTGAATTTAATGCATTGAAACCTGTCCCATACAG
The DNA here is from genome assembly GCF_021917145.1 of Hypomesus transpacificus. NCBI lineage: Eukaryota > Metazoa > Chordata > Actinopteri > Osmeriformes > Osmeridae > Hypomesus > Hypomesus transpacificus. Next base: position 926,837 of record NC_061067.1, read on the forward strand.
AGCACAGTCATCAGTCTCCCTGGTCTTTTAGAAGGCAATTGTGAATTTCTAACCCGTGAAGGTTACGCAGGCGTGACTGTACTAGGTATGTCCCACAGGGAGAGGGTGAGACTGGACAGAAGGAGGGCAGAGCCGACGCCCCTGGTGCTACAGTCCTGGTGTGGTCTCCCTGCAGCCCCGCAGCAACAGGACAGAGAGAGACTGCATGAACAGGCACAGGCCAGGGTCCAGATACTAAACCTGAAGGTTTGTGTGTGTGTGTGTGTGTGTGTACGTGTGCATACATGGGTCAGCGTCACATGTTTGTGTATACATGTGTGATGGAAAATGAGATAGTGTGTTTGAGCCTCATAACATGTGTACTATGTCACGTGTGTCCTATGTCATGTGTGTCCTATGTCACGTGTGTATTATGTCACGTGTGTACTATTTAACATGTGTACTAAGTCACGTGTGTACTATGTCACATGTGTATTATGTCACGTGTGTACTATGTCACGTGTGTACTATGTCACGTGTGTACTCTGTGGGCTAGTGTTTGCAGATGCACTTTTCTGGGTGGTACTCTGTACTTCTGGAGCGGAGGGTCCGCATGGGGAAGGCTGCGGCGCTCTGTGATTGGAGAAGACAGCTCAGGACATGGCGGGCCTGGCGGGCGCTGGTGTGGGCGGGGCGGGAACATCGGGAGGCGGAGAAAACTCAGGAGGAGCTACGAACTGAAAACAGGTAAGGAGAACATGGAGCCTCTCAGGATCACCATGGGGACACAATCATATCCAGCATATATCAACTCGTCTCATTAAAACCTGTTTTTGCCAGGACTTGGTTATTCTTCCCAAGGGTTGCTCGATATTCTACCCAAAGGCCTACCCAAAGGCTTCACTAAGCAGCAAGATCAGGAGTCTCTGCTAGTTAGGTTCAAGTGATAACTCAAAGTAACAGCAGAATTATTGATACTGCAACCCCACTAGAAACTTCCAGATGGCGAGGGAGAGCGATCGCAGGCGGTTGCTAAGGCGATGCCTGGATGATTGGCGGCTGTGGTGTCGTGCGGAAGGAGAACGCAGGGAGCTGCTAGCCCAGCAGGAGGAGACTCGAAGCAAGATGGCCGCCCTGATCAGCGCGGCGGCAACGGGGAAACTCTCCATGGTTCCTGCAGCCTGTGAGCCAATCACTGTCAGGCCTGAGCCATCTGTGCAATCAGAGGCCTCCCAAGAGGTGAGTGACACTTCATGTTATCTGCCCAGCTTCACAAAACACAAAAAGGATCGTTCTGTTACCTTTACTTATGCAGGATATCCCATGGTGTATCCTCTTTTGAAAGGAATCCTTCTGTACAGAAATAAAACCATACATAAACAATGATGCACTTGACTACACTTGCGCACACACCCACTCGATTATATCTGCTGGATATTAACCTAGTCATCCATAGCACAAAACCTACAGGTTACACCACTCCCAGGCCATGAATGAAACATTATTTGTATTGTCATTCTGTACTGGTTTTCATATGGTGTTCATACATAGTGTGGTGGCGTCTGAACCGAATACAAAAGCGTTGGATCTTCCAGTTCCTGGGCTTGCATGAGCGACCTCATACTCCTCCAAGTTGATCACCCGCACAGGGAAACTTTCCCTGATGAAATATTCAGAACCTTGCAAGTCTTGCTTTCTCACCAAGGAAAGAGAGAGAGAGAGATAGAGATAGAGATAGAGGGAGAGGGAGAGGGAGAGGGAGAGGGAGAGGGAGAGGGAGAGGGAGAGGGAGAGGGAGAGGGAGAGGGAGAGGGAGAGAGAGAGAGAGAGAGAGAGAGAGAGAGGGAGAGAGACAGAGAGAGACAGAGAGAGAAAGAGAAAAAAAAGTTAGAAACAGAGAAGAGTAGTTGTGGAAAAAAAAGGGCAGAAATGTAGACAGATAAATGGTAGCGGTGATGGGTTTGGAGAATCTACTATACAGAAGTGAGGTCGGTAAGGATGGACAGACTAGTAGGTGCTGTGTGATGGAACAGACCCCGGGCAGCACCTCACTAGACCTGCACAGGGGGCCAGCCTGGGGGCCTGTTAGACATCCCACCTTGGCACTCTTCCATACTCTACCTGTATTCATAGAAAGGTCAACAGGGGTCACCGACAGTAGCCCCCGCCCCCTCTCCTGGTCGTCAGGGCGATGTCCCCCCCCCCACCCTGGCCTGGCAGGTGACGCGTCGCCACGCGGAGCTGACCCCCCGGGAGCTCCGCCGTACGCAGCAGAGGGGGAAGGAGGGCGCGGCCAGCGCCCCCCGGAGTCGGAGCGCGGAACTGCGCGGCGGCGGGTTCCACCATCGCCACGCCAACCAGCAGCACACCATCCAGGAGCAGAGGAGGCTGCTGCGGGAGCAGGAGGAGCAGATCGCCAGGCTGCAGGAGGAGAAGAGCATGCTGGGACTGAAGCAGGAGCTCCAGAGAGCCGCGCTGACGCTCCCAGTGTCTAAAGGCCCGCCCTCTGATCCCGAGGAGCCGAGGTAAAGCCCCATGCAGCAGGAACAGAGGTAAAGCCCCATGCAGCAGGAGCAGAGGTAAAGCCCCATGCAGCAGGAGCAGAGGTAAAGCCCCATGCAGCAGGAGCAGAGGTAAAGCCCCATGCAGCAGGAGCAGAGGTAAAGCCCCATGCAGCAGGAGCAGAGGTAAAGCCCCATGCAGCAGGAGCAGAGGTAAAGCCCCATGCAGCAGGAGCAGAGGTAAAGCCCCATGCAGCAGGAGCCGAGGTAAAGCCCCATGCAGCAGGAGCCGAGGTAAAGCCCCATGCAGCAGGAGCCTCACGTCGCGTGTGTGAGCGTGGGTCTGTGCTCTCAGGCCCTGACTGTTGGCTGTTTATCGCCTGCCAATTCAACCAGGCCGCTAGGTGTATCCCGAGATTGAATTGGCCCTTATTGTATTTAACTAGCTCCAGTATATTGGTTTCGATTGTGAAGGCTTCCAGCCTGTGGATGTTCTGACTGTGTCCTGCTTTGGGGGCCTGTGTGGGGAGGGATCCCAAACGGACCTTCCCTGGCGTGCCTGGACTTGCATCAGCTTACTCTGGTTAGAAGTTAGTCTTTTGAAGACACAAAAGGATATCAGTGTGAGAGCTGTAATTATAAATGAACATTGCGGTGATGGTTTGACTGAAATCAAGCGTCGGCCTCGTCGGAATAAATACACCAGGGAGAAGTTATATTAAAACAATAAAGCATCGCGTCCTAATATGAATGCAGCTCACTGTGTCCTTATTCTAGATTTACTGGGGTGATAACGGTAAACTGTACCATGCATTTAAATAAACCCCTAAAACGTGCCCACTGAAAGCTCTCACTAATTAAAAGTGATGCATTGATTTGGAATGAGGGCTCCGGGCGTGTGTTCCACTGGAGACGAGTTTCAGACGGGCTGCCTGTGGGGTCGACAGGGATCGTTGTAGAGAAGGGTGAATCTATAGAGGGTGAATATTTCATGATTTGCATTCCTGGTTTCAGGGTGAAGTCTGTTTTCTCTCTGTTCCAGAGCTTGCGGCATCTCGAGGGACCACGCCGGCCTCTGCTTGCCCCGCCGGAAACCACCTGTCCGTCATCCCGGCCCACATCTCGCCGTCATGGGTCAGGCCTCACATTCCCCTCCTCCTGATTAGAGATGAACAACAAACACACACACACGCTACACACACGTGTACACTAGGCGTTCCGATTGGCTGGTCACAAAACTTCCAGTCAGGGTTTTTTTATTTATTTTTTATAATGGGAACTAAATAAAAGTAAGTACATAAAAAAGTAAATACTAATTTCATGGTTGTGAGTCTGATGTATAGCTGCAGCCTTTGCAGTGCAATAAAACAAGATTTAAAGTTTTACTCTCTGTTGAACTCCATTTGGCTTAAATTACAACTGTGGGAGGAATAGGAAGAGACAGACCCCCTCTCTCTCTCTTACACACACACACACACACACACACACACAGAGTATTCTCTCTTCTTTCTAAAGCCTCAGAGGAACACGAACACACCATAATGTATTCGCCCAGATCTGTGTCTTCATCACCCCTTCTCTCTCTCCACACAGCGATGGAAGAGCGGGCTCGTCTGCGCGCCGAACGCAGGAGGGAGGTGGAGGAGATGAAGAGAACAAGGGAGGAAGAGAGACTGGTGAGAGGTGGAGGAGATGAAGAGAACAAGGGAGGAAGAGAGACTGGAGAGAGGTGGAGGAATTAGATGAGAGGCAGGCCAGCAGGGTGGTGCAAAACAGAAGTGCTCAGTGGGTCTACAGGAAAGCGTCCAGCTCTCATGAGGATACGTCAGGAGGTTGTGTATCTGGAGGTTGTGTATCTGGAGGTTGTGTATCTGGAGGTTGTGTATCTGGAGGTTGTGTATCTGGAGGTTGTGAGGGTGACAATTAACTGTTGCCTGGAGTGTATTAATACAGCCCACGGGGGGTGGGGGGGTGTGGGGTTGAAGACACAGCTGTTCACCAAAGCCAGTGTGGGCTCGTGTTCTTCAGCATTGTGAAAGGATGACATGTCCTGTCCAGGCCCAGATGAAGGCAGCACAGGATGAGAGACAGAGGGAAGAGGAGGAGGAGAGACGCCGTGCGGTGGAGAGGAGGAGAGAGGAGAGGACGCAGGAGAAAGAGGTGAACAACCTTTCTACGTTTCATTACAGCAACCAGCCACAGCCTCCACATTCAGACACATGAATCAGAATCCATGAAGCCGTCGTCTTCTGTGTGTGTGACTCATGGAAGTTCGTCCCTGTGACAACTCTCAGTACTTGCAAAGTGAGAAAGTATGTGTACCGTTTGCGTGCGTGCGTGCGTGTGTGTGTGTGTCGACAGAGGGAACAGGAAAAACACAGGCGTTTGGAGCTGGAACGCCAACTTCAGGTAGAGGCCCAGCAGCACTACCACCGAACCCTGTTACTACGGCGAGGCCTGGCGCCATGGAAACGCCTCGTCAGCCTGGGCCGAGACAAAGCACAGGTAATCAGACACACACACTGTACAGGGGACTGAAGAGCAAAATAAGAACAAAAACAATGCTACATTGACTATACAGACAAAACGCAACTGGAATCAGACAGTGCTTTGATGATGTTTACAGAGCGGAGGCTTCAACACCTGCCTGAGAACTGAAGGAATGGGGAAATGGACAGAAGGATAGAAAATGAAAGGGGAATGTGTGCGTGTGTGTGTGTGGGGGGGGGGGGGGGGGGGGGGGGACTGTGTGGGTAAAAGGAGCTGGGGGAGAGAAATGATTGAGCAGATTAATTGAGGCCGAGGATTTCAAGATGGTGGAACTTCTCAGGAATATTTTTCCAGCTCTGCAACCTTGAGAATTCATTGCTTGTTAAATATCAATTTTTATATCAGCAACTCCATTGTTTGTTTTTTTGAGCAATTTGTATGGTTACTGGATGGTAAAACAAATTATTGAACAAAATCTGCACCCAATTTGGATAAGAAAATGTTGATTTTGGCTCCACAGGCTTTTGTGCTATCCCATAATTGTCTTTACCTGGCACCAGAGTACAGGTCTAGACATGGTCAAAATGTGCATGAAGCTTCAGTATTGTCTTTCAATCCTTTCCAGCTGGCAGTGAGCCATTATGGGCATGCTCTCTTGAGACAGTGCATCCTGTCCTGGCAGCAGGTCGCAGGCGAGGCCCAGGCTCAGAAACGGGCCTCTGCTGACCAACTGCATCAGCACATTCTGCTACGCAGGAGCCTGTGCAGCTGGAAGAGGGTACGCACCACACACACACACCTGTCTGTTTAATACACACACACACCTGTCTGTTTAATACACACACACACCTGTCTGTTTAATACACACACACACCTGTCTGTTTAACACACACACCTGTCTGTTTAATACACACACACATCTACTGTCTATTTAACACATAAAACACAGACCCTGTGTGTGTGTGTGTGTGTGTGTGTGTGTGTGTGTGTGTGTGTGTGTGTGTGTGTGTGTGTGTGTGTGCGCGTGTGCGCGCGCAGCTAAAGGACCAGCGTGAGATCCTGGCGGGTCGGGCGGAACGCTTCCACCGCACACACACTCTGAGGAGGGTTTTGACACTGCTGCTGGATCATGTGACCCAGGAGAGGCTGAGGGACTGGGACCAGCAGCAGCAGGCTAACCAGCACAGTGACAGGTCTGTTGTCCTATTCTGTTGTCCTGTCTGTTGTCCTACTCTGTTGTTCTAGTCTGTTGTCCTATCTGTAGTCTTGGTCTGTATTCTTATCTGTAGTCTTGGTCTGTAGTTATGTCTGTAGTCTTGGTCTGTAGACGTCTCTGTAGTCCTGTTTGTTGTCCTGGTCTGTGGAAACTTGTAGAGGGTTTCCTTCAGCTCTCCATACTAGCCTGACAGGAAGGTTCTTTCAGCTCTCCATACTAGCCTGACAGGAAGGTTCTTTCAGCTCTTCATACTAGCCTGACAGGAAGGTTCTTTCAGCTCTCCATACTAGCCTGACAGGAAGGTTCTTTCAGCTCTTCATACTAGCCTGACAGGAAGGTTCTTTCAGCTCTCCATACTAGCCTGACAGGAAGGTTCTTTCAGCTCTTCATACTAGCCTGACAGGAAGGTTCTTTTAGCTCTTCATACTAGCCTGACAGGAAGGTTCTTTCAGCTCTTCATACTAGCCTGACAGGAAGGTTCTTTCAGCTCTTCATACTAGCCTGACAGGAAGGTTCCTTCAGCTCTTCATACTAGCCTGACAGGAAGGTTCTTTTAGCTCTTCATACTAGCCTGACAGGAAGGTTCTTTCAGCTCTCCATACTAGCCTGACAGGAAAGTTCTTTTAGCTCTTCATACTAGCCTGACAGGAAGGTTCTTTCAGCTCTTCATACTAGCCTGACAGGAAGGTTCTTTCAGCTCTTCATACTAGCCTGACAGGAAGGTTTCTTTAGCTCTTCATACTAGCCTGACAGGAAGGTTCCCAGTGAAGGACACCTGCTGCTAGACCTGATCAAACTAGAGGCCGTTCAATGGAGGCAGAATTATTTTCCGATTGGCCGCCCTAAGCTTCTCACCACACGCCATTTCATTAGATCATTATAGTATTTACTGTATAAGGATGTTCTGCCTCAAAAGTTAGATTTCTTTGACATTCCCCTGAATGTTTGATTTCCAATATCTTGCCTTTTTAATGTGTCACTGTGTGTGTGTGTCAGACGATCGTTGCAGAGCTGCTTCCAGGCCTGGCGGAGGTTTCCACGGCAGCAGCGTGAGGAGAGAGAGAAGGAGTTCCGTCGGCAGCAGTTGAGACGCAGAGTGGCTGAGGTCCTCCCTGACTTCCACTGCTCCCGTCTGCAGAGCCTCTGGGAACCCCCCACCTGACAGGACCCACAACCACACACACACACACTCTCACACACACACACTCACACACACGCATACACTCTCACACACACACACTCAATCACTCACACACTCAATCACTCACACACTCACAACACACACTCACACACACACAACACACACACACTCACACACACACACACACACACACACACACACACACACAAACACTCTCACTCACACCCAAAATGCTGTTGTGATGAGCAGGGTACCCCCTGCTTTTAAATTTTTCCATCACTGTAAATAAAGTTATAAAGTGTAGGATTGTAAAGCGGTCTTGCCTTTCATTGTCCAATCTACTTTTCAAACCATTACATGTATTTGTGTGTTTTGTTTTTTTCGAAACTATTTAATTCTAATTCAGTTTGACAAACCTTGAGAGCATAAAACATAATTACGCTTTGTTTGTTTAGCCTTCTGTTCTCTCCTTTTTTGTCATGTTTAATGCAACCGCACACTTTCCAAACACAAATCATCCAGAACAAACCGCTTCTCCAGAGGTCAATCAATGTGATTCTGTTTGTGACAAAAACACACAACCTGTTTATTTCTGATGAGAGCGCAGACTTCACATGAATCCTCAGCTACACCTTCATGCAGCAGCATTAATCAGTCTTTAAAAGAACCCTGGGGCTCTATTTTTGGTCACAAACCTAACAAGGCACCCAGAACTCAGGGAGAAGGAATGTGGCCATGAATGATGAGGAGCTGGTGTGTGGAAGATGGAGAGATCGATGGAGAGATAGGTGAACGGTGCGGGGAGAGGAGAGTAGAGGAAAAGGTCAGTAGGACAGACAAAGATGGAGGCTGGAGATTGCAGGTGTCAGTCATTCCTGTAACCGGTGGCAGATCATTATGGTCTGTTGTCGTGTGGTTCAAGGTCACGGACAGACGTGCTGGCTAGTCTTCACAAGACAGTGTTGGCCTGGCCTTAGCCTATAGTGTCTCATGTGGTGTAGCTGTATGGGCAGTCTGGCCAAGCTGGAGGAGGGTGGACAGGCATCCCTGCTATGCTGCCATGCTGCCACCCTGTGGTGATAATCAGAACTGCAGCAACAGCTCAAAAAAAAGGTCTGGTCCTTTCATCACTCCGGTCACAATTCTCTAGACCAAGTCAGTATGGCTGGGGGAGGGCGGGGGGTGGCCCATGGTTAGAAACTCCACCCAGTTGCTGCGGAAACCATGGGAGTAGACCCCGGTGTCCAGGACGAGGCCCCAGAGATGTCTGCGAGCCGTGTGGTCCCTGAGGGCCATGCGGAGCTCCCGCTCTGTGACGTTGGAGCTGACGTTCAGCAGCTGGAGGACCAGCAGGTGCAGCAGCCCTCCTGTCACCATGCTGCTGTACCAGGCACAGGTGAAGCACAGCGCAGAGCTGCAAACAGCACATTTACATTTAGTCATTTAGCAGACGCTCTTATCCAGAGCGACTTACAGTAAGTACAGGGACATTCCCCCCGAGGCAAGTAGGGTGAAGTGCCTTGCCCAAGGACACAACATCATTTGGCACGGCCAGGAATTGATCTGGCAACCTTCAGATTACTAGCCCGATTCCCAAATCGTGCAGCCATCTGACTCCCTCACACACACACACACACACCACACACACATCATACACACACATACATTCATCATCATACACACATCTGTTTTCTTTCTTTATTTCTTAATTTCCTCATAGAATGGGACATGTGTTAATATTTTAAATCAGTCCACACATTAATGTAATGCTGTATGTTGCTGTCTTGGAGCGAGGATTCCAGAATAATACAGTAACTAGAGCACAAATTACAAGAGGACAAAGCTGATTGAGTCAACAGTATGATAAATAAGCACTGTTGGCAGGTTGTAATCATAATCTCTTGAAGACTCAATTACAATCTCAATCAGCTCACACTGACTACCCCGATAATCTAGAGCCATCTAAAAATAGCCATGCTTTTAGTGACACTGAAGCAATTGCAAGGATCAGTTACATATTACGTGTTCTCTGGAGATTCTTAAGAGGCAATATGGCAGTGTGCCATAAGGTATTTGACTCACTATTGATCTACTGTAAACTGGCCTATTTTCATCTGGGTAGGGATGTGTCTGTGTGTGTGTGTGCACTGTGTGTGTACCTGTATTGGTTGTAGACCCCAGGGCAGTAGAGCAAGGCGGTCAGGACGTTCTGTCGTGGACACACGCTTTGCAGTACCAGGCTGACCCCGTACAGAGAGGTCAACAGGAAGAGGACGAGCGTCAGCAGGAAGCTGCGATGATTGGCCTGTCCCACACAGTTGTTTATCCTGCCATCGGCATTGACGGACATGACACACACACACGTATAGACAAGACAGAACACTGTACTGAGACCCTAGGTTACACACACACAGCACGGCGCTTTTAACAATTGTAGTGATTCATGCAACGGTTACTGTCAGTCTATTTTTAACATACAGTTACTAATAGTTTAGACACGGTTAGAAATAATTTAATCCTAGAGCAACGAGTCATTCAGGCCAGACAGGAGCGGTCGACATGACATTAACTTCACACAGTAAAGCCTGCAGCTATACCGCTGCCTGTAAACAACAGTGAGGAAATGAAGGAGGTAGACGGTTCAAGTCTGACCCACCAGACACAGTGGTGGTCCATCCTCAGGACGCAGAGCCCACAGATCCTGCAGTGGCCTGCCCTGGGAGGGCGGAGCAGCCTGCAGACGGAGCACCAGCCCCCCTGCCCCTCCGCCCCCTCCTCCCTCTGCTTCATCTCCTCCTCAGGCCGCTCGGACGACCCTGCCCGATGGGCGATCACGACCTCATGAGCTCCGTTGAAGGCGGGATCTCTGTCCGGCGGAGGGCTGTGATAGGTCACCGTGCTGTGTGCGTGGGCGGGGCTTGGCCGTACGTAGCCTGGCTGTCTCTTGGTGTGGTGCAGGGCCACCAGCGTGAGGACCATCCCCAGAGTCACCACCCCCAGCTGGAGCAGCCCAGTGTCCCCTCGCCAGTACACCTCCGAGAGGAACAGGAAGTACATGTAGGCCAGGGAGAACAGCGCCAGGCTTAGGAAGAAGAGGGTGCGGCCCTTCTTGCGGTGGGTGATGTAGTAGTACCACAACACCAGTACCGGCAGGGCAGTCAGTACTATCACCCCCAGCAGTGGGTGAAGGGCTGCCAGGTGCAGGAAGACAGGAAGTAACACGAGGGGCGGGACCACGGACAGGTCTGCCCGCCTGGCTCCGCCCCACAGCCAGGGAACACGGACGCGGTCGGAGACGGTGTTCATCAGATGGGACATGGAGTCTGGCTTCTGAGGCTCCCTCTTTAACCATCTGAGGGAAGATAAAGAAAGCAAAGAAAGAACTCTGAATCATTATGTACACTGTTGCTCCCAAGAACCCAACAGCATATTTCTTCCCAAGCCCAATCGGAGAAAGCAATGGAAAATCAAGAGTATGTTTAGAAAAGTTGATAGGACTCTGGAGACAGTTCCATCATTTTACTGGGCTATTCATATTTAGTCATTTGGGAGGCATATATTGGAAAGGATAAGTTGGAGCCTTGAAGGCTACTCAGAGCGCAACCCTATTACAGCGCAACTATCACAGCGCAACCTATCACAGGGCAACCTATCACAGGGCAACCTATCACAGGGCAATCAATCACCATGATACGGAGTGCATGTGCTACCCATCACAGCGGCACCCATTGTCAGGTGACCAAACATGATAAATGGGTGAATCTAGAAGGTGTCCCTCACCTGTCACAGGCCTCATCCAGCTCCTCACATTCACAACAGCAGGCTGCCACGTGGCTCCGCCTCCCGTGGCTGTCCACATACTCACAGCAGCACAGAGACTCCTCCTCCTCCAGCACCTTATTGGTCGATTTGGCTTGTTTCTTCATGACGGATAGCCCGTCAGCCAATTAATGATGTCACGGCCTTACTGAAGATGTTCAGTCTCCTGGGAATTAACAGAGGGCTTGGTTACCATTAGTGTGTGTGTGTGTGTGTGTTGAGAAAAAGAGAGATACAAACAGAATGAGAGAAAGAGAAGGTGTATGGAGTCCATTCTCTTATGATGAATTCATTCCACTTAATGACCAGTGCAGGCAATAACGACATTGGAAACAAGAGTTTCTATTTGCAGCGCCAAATCAGATGCCAGCTCTTGATTATTCCAGGTATTTTTCATATGTAAATGTCACATTACTCATAAAAATGTCAGGAATATTTTGCTTAAGCATTCAGTAGTGACGCAACCGGTAATTTTCTAGTGTACCCCATTCCCCTGTATGCTCTCAATAATAAGAAGTAAGGTTAATGTGTCCCCAGTGATTCACCAACCAATGACTTATTTTTGTGATCACCATCTCTATGTCCCTGGCTTGTAGAATATCAGATGGGAGAGGAAAGGGAGACAAATACAAACATGTTTTAAGAAGTGTAGGAGAGGTTATAGTCACAGAAAGAAACATAATATTCTTTAAATATGTACGATAGTCGATAGGAGATTCAGTAGGGTACCCTATGGGCATGCAGTATTGTTCACAAATTAAATTCCTTAAATTACTCAAGTGTGACTTCTAACGCTACAGTTAATGGAAATAAATAACATGTCATCTTTGTTGGTAAATTGATATCGCTGCAGAATTTTGCTATAGTCGAAAACGTAGTCTTGAGGCTATATCCTTGTAAAGCCTTCCTGGATGTAACTTGAGACAATGCTACACTGTTCTGAAAGTTAAGTAGCCTGTTGCTTGAAGAAGAAGCAGGATATTTCCGTTTATCTTCCTACATTTAACCTCGTCCTCTAGTCTACACCGACAAACATCGGCATAGACTTGAACATGTTCCAGTTCAAAAGGCGGCACTCAACTGTATGCGATGTTCTACTTCCTTGAAAAACAAAAACAGACAGAAACCAACCCTCGCCGCTAACGTCCAACCGCAATACATAAAACGAATGAAAGTGGCAAATAGTATGTTTCCTACCTGCAAAACAAACTAGTTACATGTTGATACTGTTGAAAAGCCATGGATTTCGATTGATGCAATTTTCGGTGGATTCCGTCCACCCGGTGAGGTCGAGCGTGGGCTGTCGCTGCCTGGACGCATTCACTGGACGGTGACTTTTCCACACGTCACTGATGTGGAAGTTACTAGAACACCACCTCTACCCTGTCTGATATATTGCATAATAATTTATATAGATTAGGCTATATGCAAATACGTGACCTCCTGACAACGTCGAGAAACAGAAAACCAGTAGATACAAAATTTGACATAGGCCTACATCTATGAGCGCAGCGTTGTTTTTGGAGACGAATAGATCACCATTTGGGTGAAGTAAGAGGATTGTCACGCTTATAACAGCCGGATGAACACATTTGAAGGTACAATGACAAGCCTGTGTCAGGAAAGTTTCTTTATTCATAACATTTACATACATTACATATTCGTAGGCCAAATGGAAGCAACAGTAAAAACCCAATTGATAGTGAAAACTCATTGTCCAACGACACCCACAGAAACAACTGATGTACAGAACAACAGACACCGTACAATAGACACTGAACAACCATGTTCTTAAATCAACATTGACAGCACCAAAAAGGCACCTGTGTAGAGGCAGAATTTACGAAACATATTCTCAATCGAACCGTGTTAAATATAAAAGTGTGTTCCAGTAGAAGTAGGTGATTCCCTGAAGGTACCGTCTCTTTTTTGTTGTTTTTCAGAGATCAAAAGAATTAACTTCGAAGATGAACCGTGGCTTGCCATGACACTTATGTGTCGTGTTACTCTCTTTTGGATTGCATTATAACGTACAACTCGGTCACTGATCTAAAATCTTCAAATAAAAAAGGTATCCTAAGTGCAACTTATTAAAATATTACTATCTCAACCTGGCTGAAAGGCTCCTGAGAAAGGTTTTTTTAAATATTCAAATGGTCTAATGTTTATCACAAACCAGCTGTAAAACCACAAACCAGATACAATTTAAATAAGTCTGTAGAAGGAAAAATGTAATAAAAATACACTTATATTTTCTAAAAAAGTAGAAGAAACCCGCACTCAGTTACCAATATGAAATAGAAATTCGTTCTGACAAGAAGCAAGCAAATTGTGCAAAATGTGAAATTAAAAAATTATAAATTAAATACTAATTTTTCTATAAGTTTGTACACATTTTACAGGTCCTAACCTTAGCTCTCGAGTAAAATGTTTTAACTGCCATTTGCACGCCCACTAGTTGAGAGGCCTATAGCAGATTACCATCCCAGACAGCATAGGAGAATCCAGTATCCACATACAAGAAAGGGAAAAACATAACTGTGAACATAATAACTTATCTGAACCGACCTGACAAAATAATTCTCCACCTATCATTCATCCATGTTGGAAATGGTTCTGGAACCTTTCACCTTATATGACAACAATGCCAGCAGCATTTAAAAACATCCACAAAAACACCTGGTACCAAAGGATCAAAGGCCCTGGGATTTGTTGGCCTTAGTGACAGGATGTTGGCCTTAGTGACAGGATGTTGTCGCTTTGATGCTGAAGACAAGGCTACGACAACTTCCCAGGAGTCTGTGCCTAGCGTCTTGTAGCCCCCCGGAGGCACACCTCAGAGTCAAAAATGGCGTCCTGTGACCACAAGGTGCGCTGGCGTCACTGTGGGGGTATTGCCGTTCTGTTGGCTAAGGCAAAGTTCTGCTGGAGTAGGACTAAAGAACCGCGGAGCTGAGGAGAGGGATCGGAGAGTCAGCATTATGAGAAGCACATGCAGGAGTCTTTTCACAGCAATATTAGAGTGCGTATGTAGGGCAAGGACAACAGTGCAGTCTGTAGCTAGCATGGTCTTAGCCAGCAACACAGAGCTGTTTTATTTTAAGTATCAATACACCGACTATTGAATTATGAACGTTATGAGTGTTGGTGAGATTTCTGTGTCAAATAAGGGTTGACACATGCACACACCTGTTCCAACAGGTTGATAGAGTCCTGTAAGACAGCTTTCATCAGCTGGTTCTCCTCTCTCGTCCTGTGGGGAGTGGGCGGTCTGTCGCCGAAGTCTGGAGCCAAACTGGGGCACAAACAACATACAGAACGCTGATTAAAGAAACCTTTTTTTGGTTATTTAGCAGACGCTCTTATCCAGAGCGACTTACAGTAAGACAGGGACATTCCCCGAGTCAAGTTGGGTGAAGTGCCTTGCCCGAGGACACAACGTAATTTCACAGCCAGAATTGAACCAGCAACCTTCTGATTAATAGCCCAATTCCTTAACCGCTCAGCCATCTGACCCCTTCTAATCCACCCAGGAGCAGAGGACGAGTCCTCAGACAGGAGGATGATTCTGGAGCCGAGCCTGCTCACCAATCAGATGGGGGGGCATTTAGTTTACACAAGGGGCATTTTGTATATAGCTGTTATGGAAACGTATCGCAAAAATTATGGGGTGGGGGGCACAGCATTCCATTTGGGAGGGGGGCATAGCCCGTAAATGCCACCCCCCCCCCCCCTCCCCTTGGTGGTGAGGAGAGGAGAGGGGTTAGAGAGGCTGGCCTACCTGGCCTCGCTCCTCTCCCTCAGACGGTTCTTGGTGCTGAGGAACATGCGGTGAGCCACATCCTCCATGGCCCACAGCTTGAAGAACAGCCCCAGGTTCAGTACCGTCAGCATCAGCAGTCTGCAGGGGACACAGTGGGCTTAGATTATGAAAACACACTGAAGTACAGCACAACAGAGTCGAAAAGCTATTCGGGGGGAGAAAAAAAAATGAAGGATTTGAAAAAAAACGAATGCGAAATTGCTGTCTCAGTATGAAGGGTACATTTTTTTCCTCTCTCTCTCATACTAGGTTTACAGGAACAAGTGGGTAAACCTGTCTGGGAACTCTAGTCTCAGATCAAGATCGTGTCAATCTGTCTTTTGTGAGTGCTCCAATTTTGTTGACTTACATGACACTCATTCCAGCAACAATGGTGGTAATGTTCCACCTTTGTTGACCCTTCATATCCATCGGCCCTGAAACACAGCAAAGGAAGTCAGTCATTCAAACGGACCCAGGTCAACAACATGTAAACAAATGCTTGAAATGCCCCATTTTGTCCCCAGAATGATCCCTCCAGTTGGCGTGTGATTCACAAGCAGATTAAGGCCGAATCCCAATACTCCCCCTTTTCCCTTCCCCTTAGTTTTTCTTTTTGAGCTAGAGGTCACACACACACTCACACTCACACACACACATACACATACACAGAGAACTGCACCAGTCAACAGTGTTAGGCCGAATCCCAATACTCCCCCTTACCCCTTCCCCTTACCCCTTCCCCTTACCCCTTCCCCTTACCCCTTCCCCTTAGTTTTGCACGTTCCCGTGAGAGCTAGTGGCGTCCCAATACTCTTTTGGAGCTAGGGGTAGGGCTAAGACTAAGGGGTATACACCCCTTAAAACCAAGTAAGATCGGGAGCTTACTTGAAACCTAGGACTATGTGAATACTGCGCGACCGGCAACAATGGCGGCCAGATCATCCAGAGAGTCCGATAAATGTAATATTTTCGGCTTAATTGATAAAAAAAATTATGAGAGTCTTTTTTGTGTTATACTCAGTCCTGAACATATGTATTTGCAAACATTTTCCTAATTGAAACGTTTCAAAAAAAATCGCTAGTTTGGTACGCTAATGTTACAGTGCTGAATTGCACAACAGTCCCGCATTTCTACAGTTTTAAGTGATCTCCATTAGCAGCAAATTTCGTTTAATATCAGTGCATAACGCTACTTGCTTTGGAGATATCGATACGTGCTAGATGACGTACCTGTAACCAAGTGGCGTCCCATTTCCTAGGGCTATGTAGCCCTTACCCCTTACTTTCGAGGGCCAAGGGGAAGGGGTAAGGGGGGAGTATTGGGATTCGGCCCAAGGCTAGATCTCCTGGTGACTTACATGAAGTGAATCCTATACAGGCAGTGTAAGACTTACCCATGCCTCCTTCTCTGTGGTGATCAGGGTCCGTCCCGTACTGCTTGTTGGGCTTCATGTGCCCGGACAGGGTCCTACTGTACGCCCGCCGCCTCCGCCGGACACCTCCAGCCTTCCCAGCATCCCCCCCGGCCTGGTTCAGCTCTGCATCCTCCTTCAGCAGCTCCGACTCTGACCACGTCACAGAACAAACAAGACGCGTTGGAGCAGATGAGTGAATGTGTGAGAGTGAGTCGGCAAAGACTTGCGGGTTCAAGGTCACGCAGTGCATTGAGATGTTAGGACAGACGTACACAAACAGTACTTTGGTTAATGGGTCACTCAATGTTGAGAACAACTGTTGGGGAAAAGGATGTCCTTTAGAATCAGGTTGCTTACATTTAACATTTACATTTAGCAGACACTCTTATCCAGAGCAACTGACAGAAAGTACTGGGACATTCCCCCCCGAGGCAAGTAGGGTGAAGTGCCTTGCCCAAGGACACAACGTCATTTTGCATGGCTGGGAATCAAACCGGTTATCAGCTGATTAATAGCCCGATTCCCTAACCGCTCAGCCATCTGACTCCCGCTTACAGTAACCCAGAATTAACCCAAGAGTACCAAAAGAAAATATACTCTCACACACTTTGTGCTACTCACCCAGGTGTTTAAAGTAATCTTCCAGACCACTCCAGGAGTTCTTGGTGATGAAGGACTTAACCAAACTCCACGGTTCCTTCCTGTACTTCACATCGGTGTCGATCCTAAATACAAAACATCTCAATTAAATACATACTGCCTTTCTAGACAATAAACACAGAGATTCTCGCATGTGCTGTAACAATAAATTAAATGTTCCTCACCTCAGACGACACTTCCGCTTCGAGTTGCGAATGATACAGTATCGATTCTGTGTGTAGAAGTAGTCGTGGTATGGCACGTCATGCGTGTAAACCTCGGCATTGACCAGATAGTAATGGCCCTCCCTGGAATCTTTGTAAAGGGTCTGACCAGCAGGGCACTCATTAGAACACACACAGGAACATCCACAAATCATACTCAAAGTGTACTTTCGCGCAAACAAATCATCTACTCATCTCTGCTGCTCTGAAGTCAGAACACCCCCCCCACACACACACACACACACACACCTGGTTCTCTGTGGCAGTGGAGAACTTCCCAATCAGAGGGTTGTTGATAGTGATGGTGTAGTTGAGGTTTCTCTTCATGGTACCAGAGGCTTCTCTCTCCCACGGGTTTAGTCTTGAATCTGGAGACGACACACAGAGCAGGGAGCTAGGTTAACAAAGCATGGATTTACAAACCAACTGACTGTGACTCTGGAGCATGTGTAGAAAAGACCCAAAAAAAGACACTTTTACAGATATCTGATGTACGTCATTCATGAATCAGCTTCATTTCTGTTGAATGACTGGGAATAAGGCATTTTCCAGGGTTATGTGGGAGGATACTTCGAGGGAGGCGAAAGGTTCAACTCACTCGTGATCTTCCTGGCCTTCATGAACCTGCGCATGAACGGAGAGTCTGAGAAGAGCAGCTCAAACATCTTCTCAGCGCTGAAGTGGAAGACCCGGTTCACGTACATCCGGCCCTGCTCCTGCGACACACACGCTCGCTCCTCTATATGGTCTGACAGAGAGAGGGAGGGCGAGAGACAGAGACGGAGAGAGAGAGGGCAAGACAGAGAGAGAGGGCGAGAGAGAGAGAGAGAGAGAGAGAAAGGGCGACAGAGAGAGGGCGAGAGAGAGAGGGCGAGAGAGAGACAGACAGACAGAGAGAGAGACCGAGAGACAGAGAGACAGAGAGACCAACATAAAGACATAAATATGTATTGATTGTAATGGCCAATGTAAAAGCCACCTCTATCTCTCCAGAACAGCTTTACTGAGGCAGCAGGTTGGTTTGATTCTCACCCTCCTCAGGACCACTCTCTGACCCGCTTTGCTCAGATAAGCCGTCAAGGTTGGCATTGAGGTCCAAAGAGAGGGAGGAGCGCTTGGAGACCCTCTCTGGAGCGAGTCTGTCTAGGGCCGGACTGCGGCTGCGTTGCTGGGAAGGGGTCCCACGAGAGTCTTCCTGCTGGACAAACGTGGACAGACAAGCGCAGAAAGAAAGAAAGAAACATCAATATCAGAAGCCGTCATGACGAACACGTGTAATGGACGAACACAGACAGGAGTTTGTACCATGCTGCCCGAGTTGGGGCTGAGGGGGAAGGGCATGTCCTCTCCCTGGGGGGTGGATGTCTGGAGGGGCTCCTGCTCCACCTGATGAAGACGCAGGGAGGGGATTCTCTCCAGACGGCCTAAATTCTCCTCCACACCCGGTCTCATGGTTATGCTGCACAGGGAGATATTGGTAAATCAGGCATGGCATTTCAGTAGCAAAGCCATACAGAGTAGGCTGAGCATGCGTGTTCATACCTATGCTGTGGTGTTGATTCTGCCGCTACTTGTAGGCTGTCCATCTCTTCATGGCTCAGGCCAAGATCATTTCCATAGTGCTGCTTTACCATCTGCCACAGCTCTAAACTCGTCAGGGGCTAGGAGAGCACAGTAGAAACTATGAAAGAAGCCAAAGGTACTTTTGATCAACCGCATAAACACTCCATGCGCAGATGCTTGCAAACAATGTTTTGTTTTTCCGAAATCTCACAAGTTATTCGACGCCAAATTCGACTGCGTGGAGCATGCTTTTCAAACGCACTAAGCTACAAACCTGCCGAGAGCAAAAAAACAATACCGCGATAACAGCTTTTAGCTCTACACCAGGCAACGTCAGGTCATAGACTTTATTTATATTATCAGATAAAATAAAATTTAGTTAGCTTGACCACTCCACTCTATCATAAGTTAAGTCAGTGGCTTATTCAACGCCAGAAAAGCAGCAAAACAAACAAGCTTGGGCACGATGTGTTCAATCCAGTAACATGCGGCTGGAGGGAATTGTGATATCAGTAACTTGCTGCTACCAAATTTCGTACAAGTCAGTACAATATTAATTTTAAAAAAAAGTGTGATACACTTACTTTTCAGTGCTCGTTTTCTCACTACCTTAGTTTTTCACTACCCTCGGAGTTCGCTGGACTATGAACTGACAACCTGCAATAAGGAAGTCCTCGTGCGTTCCTCCAATGCAACTTCGTTTCAGCCCCAACAATTAGAGACGGCTCCTCCCATTTATATCGAGACAGGTAACTGCTAATACGCATACATACCTCGGGTCCCATTCAGTTGTGACGAAAACTGACATTTTTATTTAATGAAGTTGAATTTAAGTTTAGGAAAAATACCAATTGTTGAAACCAGAACGTTATTCTCCAGTTCTTCACATTAATGCAAATTAGCTCCCTCGTCACGCCTTGAAGGGGGTCATTGAACTTTACTTTTGTTCCCGACTGCCACCAGTGTTTCGTGTGGAGTTGTTTGCGTTATAGCTGTATTCCCTAGGCTCACAGTCCTAGGAGCATGGCCTACTAGCACGGTTGTCAAGAGCAATATCCATGCAAATCACGAAGGTGAGATCATAAAACGATGAAATCTTTACGTATAATTACCAAGTCGCCAAGGCTGGAATAGGCTACAGTAGGCGTATCACTCAACCCTGTTAGGCAGACCTGCTCAGTCCGAAAGACGGAAACTAAAGGCAATTCAGAATCGGACTGTTGCCAGATGTAAGCACGGTGTGTACTTAGGGTTGATTAGATAAGACCAGTTAGGAGGGTAAAGTCACAGTGCTAATAGCGGTGCACAAGACAGGTCACATGGAACAGCTCCGGTTGTGATACTCAAAACGTACCCAGGCAGTTGCAACTGTTTGGCATACGTCATGGGATCAATGCAATGGCATTTAAAATAAATAATGAAAAGAACAGCCTGCCTTGTGAATATTAGGGCCTCATAATAGGGATGCTAGAGCTATCCTTTGAGATGTGAGCATCTTACAGGGATGGGCTGCTGAAGCGATGCTACTGTAGATATAATAGCTTTAGTATCATATCTGTTCAAATATTTGAACCTGATCTATAAAAATGCAGGACAGCTAGATTGTATGTGGTTAGGCAATACTGTTCCTGGGTTTCAGCTCACACCCCAACCTCTAGATCTGTGATACGAACTGAACGACACCACAAGTCAGGAACAGTGCTCTGAAGTGCAAGTTTCCCCGGGTGTGGTGGATTTATGGCATGGATTCGATTAGCGTCATGTCAGCTCATCTGATCAGTGCCTTAAGGGAGTCAGGTGGCTGAGCGGGTAGAGCATCGGGCTAGTAATCAGAAGGTTGTCAGTTCGATTCCCGGCCGGTGCACATGACGTTGTGTACTTGGGCAAGGCACTTCACTGTGGCCCTACTTGCCTCGGGGAGAATGTCCCTGTACTTACTGTATGTCGCTCTGGATAAGTGCGTCTGCTAAATGTAAATGCCTTACCTTGTCCATCAGAGTGTTCTGCCACATACGGAACACACCCTGGTAACTTTTCTCTCTTGCTGAGAAAGAGGTAAAGAACAGCTGCAGGGGAAACCAAAAACAATCAACAAGTTAATTAGTATCAAACTGATACTTCTAGCATCTTGAAATGAAAATATTTGTTTGTGTAGATGCCCTTTTGAACAGGCAATCTTGACAGTATCAGAATCAGGGGTACTGCCAAGTGAGTTACACAAACGTGGAATTCGCTGTGGTGACATACACAAACAAGGAATGTGTTCCTGAATAGTTAGCTGATGTTTAGTGTACCTTCTCTGTGCCGGTGCAGACCTGGATGGCATTAGGAATGAGTCTGGCTGTCTTCTCTCTGCTCATGGAGGTTATGTCCCTCAGAGTTAATATGATCTA
The DNA here is from genome assembly GCF_021917145.1 of Hypomesus transpacificus. NCBI lineage: Eukaryota > Metazoa > Chordata > Actinopteri > Osmeriformes > Osmeridae > Hypomesus > Hypomesus transpacificus. The sequence continues at coordinate 948,022 of NC_061067.1, forward strand.
TAACATGAAGGTTATGTCTCTCAGAGTTAACATGATCTATAACATGAAGGTTATGTCCCTCAGAGTTAACATGATCTATAACATGGCCACAGATCACAAGAGAGTCAACTGACACTGTTCACAAGCAGTAGGTTCATTAATAAAACCCATGCTTTTGTTCACTCAGACATTCTAGAAAATGCACACATTTAGAACACTAACACACACTCTTTCTCTAAAAGACAAACACACACACACCTTAGAATGTATTCAAGCATTCAGAATACATACTTCCTCATAGTGGCTCATCGATTCCCTCACTCCCTCTACATCCCACATCCTCTACACTGTTTGTTCTCACCTTTGTTCCCCTGAACACATTGCTGTAGAAGCAGAGGCAGTTCTCAGACAGGTAAAGCCGTCCTTGCAGTAGAATGTCTCTCTGCAGGGCGCACGCATAGTCTGGGGAACAAATTAGACACATTTTTAGATATACAGATCCACTCAACCCAAAGTAAGGAAGCAGCAGGATATTCTGTGCGGCGTTTAAATGCACAAAGGGTGTAAAAAGCTACTGTAAGGTGCTGAGATCAACCGGGTAACTGACCCACTATAAGTCGTTCTGACTCCTGCAGCTCTTTGAAGAGCTTCTTGAATTCATCAGACCTCTGTTTGTAGGTAGGGGGCGGGACCTGGGGAGACGCTAGGCACTGCCCCTGAGGATGGGACACCTGAGTGACGACAGACACCAAACACACAAATAAACCAACATGGAGTTTCAGAAGACCAGGTCGACATAACACAAACGGATAATTTAATGCAAAACTTGTATTTATAAATTAGATACCTGCAAGGTTTTATGCATTATTATTTTTTATTTTCTATATTCAGTGAAAACTCTAACATCTATATCCCAAATAAAATAATGTTGAGAATCTAGATTCAAGCAAATATTCAACATAAAAACGACAGAATCTTAATGATGTTTGAATGTTTCAACCTGGATGTGATGAAATACTTTCAACATGTGCTGCAGAGAAACTGTTTTTGTGGAATCCACTAGAGGGCAGCAAAGTTGAGATGTGTGTGAGTTTTGTGTGTTAAGCGAAGGAGTAAATCAGTGCAAGTTTGAGAGGCTGTATCTGTGTGTTACCTCAAATAGTTTGTGAGTATGTTTGCAAATGTTTGACAGATGGGAATAGAAAGATATATGTTTGCAAATTATTGATAGATGGGAATAGAAATATATTTGACCTCATCTTCATCGGAGCTCGATCTGAAATCCCCTATAGATGTAGTTTCGTCTGTGAAATCACTTCCAATCCCTGTTCTGGACACTTGGTCCATTTCTGTGGGCTGTATTCTACTGCTGGAAGGATACCTATAGATGACAGATGATAAATTACAGTTATATTCATGTAAGGATGCTGTTTTTTGGCCACCCCAAACATGTGATCTGGTTTGCTAAGGGGCACATACAGACCTAAGGTATACTACGACAGGGTAACAGGTCAGAATGGCAAACTGCACCGCGTTAGGTACAAACGGGTTTATCCTGCCCTGCTACCCAGGAGAAACTGTAGCCAAGGCAACTCCCATCGAGTATCATATACAAGACAATTCACTGAATCTGAATGTGAAGTGACTTGTTGTTAAAGCATGAAGACGTTGTAAATATTATGGGCTTAGCCCAGCTTAGTACCTAGTCAAGTTTTTTATCTGAGCAGAGATCGACTTCCACAGGTATCGAAATATTTTGGCATTAATTTGAGCGCAAATTCGTTTTGGAGCTTTATATGTAATATAAACGTTACGTTAGACTCAAGGTTCTATTTTCTGAAAATGACAAGACACATTTTTACCTAAAAGATTCGGGGCTTTAGCCCCAGAAGCCCGCATGTTTGGGCCACTGACTTTGCATGCAACTCAGCTCAAATAACTAATGCATTCACTCATTCAGTGAATGCATTCACTTAATTCTATGTCCAGAGTGCAATATGCACGTGAGACGGGAAAACATTTGACCAGTGGATGTTGAATCTACTACTACACGATAAAGTGACCAAACAAAATCTGTTTTAATTTACTAGTTGATGCTTTAACGTAGACTTGACGTGTCAAACTATTATAAACAACATCTTAGCCTATTCTAATGGTTATAATCGGTATAGCCACTGCTGCATAAAGATGATCGGTTCGTTGCGCAAATAGCTGGCAAAGGTCACGGAGGGCAACCCTGTGGCTAAAATGCCACCTCGACAACTGGTTCCGAGTAATAAGGTTTCACATCATGTTCATTGGTATAAATGTGCTATGAAAACATACCTTTTGTTTCACCCAGGTGAAGACCAGACCTGAGATGGCTATCTTCTGCAAATTTTAAGTGAGTCTTGGATGACACATTTCTTAAATCTTGCGCTCGATTCAGATCCCGTTTCTTCGATGACTTGCGTCACATAAAGTGTGGTCTCATTAGTGGAACTAGCTTTCCGTTCACCTGGTAACAAGCGTCACATGGGGAACCAGTTTGTTAATATGGGAGCTGCATACCTTTAAAGCTGTTGTCATCGGGGCTGTGCTCACCCTATTAGCATTTGCATACTTAAACTGATAGCAGACTAGCGAGTCTAAAAATACACCCTCTCGATCGATACGTGATACCTTTGAGTTGTCATCCAGATGAACATCAATCTTTACAGTATATTCATTAATGAGTCGGCAATCAACCAAAAATGACAACGTAGAGGAATTACAAGTTAAAATTGTAGATTGAATACGATTATCTCCGTCATTGAGGCCGTGTAAGCACTCTTTGAGTAGAGGAAGGCTTGGCATTGAGGCCTGAGATTCCACAGATGTATGTGTGACAGGAAGTAAGACCAGTTCATCCAGCACCACAAGAAGAACCATCTTTAACCCCATCTCCATGTCTTTCATGTGTGTTAGGATGACAAGCAGGGAGGTTTTTTTTCAACATTTTATTCTTTGAGACTCAAAACACTATCACATGAGCAGTGAGCAATCAGGGGAAAAACCCAACCCTTACACGCACAGCAAGAACACTGACAGCACAGGCTAGAACATAATCATAAGAAAACACACAACGAAAAAGGCGCTTGTGTCAAACGCTTGCAATAAATATAGTCACTCTTTTTTTTTTTTTATCATCATCAAGTTTCTTCAACAATCTTCTGTACAGAGGGAAGATTAACGATAATTACATCAACTGAAGTATTCCGATACACAGCTAGGGTCAGAGATGAGGTGGTGACCAGGATGGGGGCAGTGGAGGGGTCGATGACATCTCTCACACCAAGTTCTACCTACTAGGGTGAGTATGTCCAAGTACTGGAAGTAACATAAAACATGAACACAGAACATCCCTTTATCCATCCATCCCTCCACACACACACACACACACACACACACACGCACAAACATTCAGCAGTGGAATGTGAGGTTGCGGTGAGGGAGAGATTACAGAGAGAAAGAGATGGGTGACATTGACATGCACTGCCCCCAGGGGTCAAGGGTCAAAGGTAAACGTTGAGGGTTGAATGCTTATTCCTCCAGGGTACGGAAGGAGTTCTGCATGTCTTCCAGAAGTTGGGCGTATTCTGCCTTGATCTTGGTCTCGCCGTCCTTCACTGGGTCCTGTAATGCATGGACAAAATGGTACAATCCCACAAAACATGTAGGTGAGAGGGCAATTCAAAGATGATTTTAGGATGACGTTTAGTCTGTATTTTTGTGGAATATTATCTTGGATACATATTGTCATTTAATTATTTCCATTTTTAGAATATTAATTCCCCCCCACAAAAAAAGTTACAAAAATGGCACACAAAAAACCCCAACCCCAGCTCTACATTGAAGTTGTCCGTAGCATTGAAAACACAAGACAAACAGTCAGAGACATACGGAACTGAATGGACCAGGGGTGGAAAAGAAGACAGAAAACGGAAGGAAAAAAATAACAAATCAAAACAAACCTTGAACTTCATGGAGCTCAGCTTGTAGAGCATCTCCCCCATGTGTTCACGGATAATAGCCCAGGTGATCTTGTTGTCGCTCTGGGCTGTGGTCTCCACCGCGTGCCGGGCCATGTCGTAGAAGGCAATGGTGTTGGACAGGATGCCCACGGTCTTATAGAAGGGGCAGAACCTGTGGGAGGCCAATGTGGTGGAGTTAGAGTTTATGTTCTGTAGTTTGTGTGTGAATCTGTGTGTGAGTGTGTGAATGTGTGTGAATGTGAGTGTGTGTGTGTGTGTGTGGTCACCTGTCGTAAGGAGTGTAACCGTTCTGTTGCAGGAAGTCATCTTTGAGCAGCTTGGCCACTTCAAGGGTGATCTTGTCCGTTTCTGCCAGTGAAGCCTGTTACCAAGACAACAAAGGAGCGAGAAACACATAAGCTCCAAAAACCAACCCCCCCCCCCCCCCCCCATAAAAACGTCCCAAAATCCAGACAGACTAAAGCATCGTTGCTAGCAATTTCTCCCGCCTTTTCCGTTTACCTTGCCGACCAGCTGTACGATTTCAGCCAGGTCTTCCTCTTCCTGCAGGATCTCCTTGGCCTTGGTGCGCAGCGGCACAAACTCAGGGAAGTGCTTGTCGTAGTACTCGTCCAGAGCGCGGGTGTACTTGCTGTAGCTGATCAGCCAGTTGACTGAGGGGAAGTGCTTCCTCTGGGCCAGCTTCTTATCCAGACCCCAGAACACCTGAACAGGAGAGAGAGAGATACAGGTCAAGGTACAACATCAACCGTCTTTGAGCAAGATTTTCCTGTGTCCGTCTGAAAGCACCATGAGTAGTAGAAGCTGGAGTCAGAGGAAGGCTCACCTGTACGATACCCAGGGTGGCTGAGGTGACGGGGTCGGAGAAATCACCACCAGGGGGAGACACACTGAGGAAAAACACACACACAAACCTTATGTACCTTCCTGCCATTGTAAATACCTTGATTGTGCCAACTTACATGGCGAATAAAGCTGATTCTGAAACACGTTCGCATATCTTCGAGTGTTGGGTGCTTAATGGGGTCACAGAGAGAGTGCTGGCTCCCCCTTGTGGACGAGAGGTGTACTTACGCTCCCACGATGCTGACGCTGCCCTCTCTCTCAGGGTTGCCCAGACACTTCACTCTCCCGGCACGCTCGTAGAAGGAAGCCAAGCGGGCACCGAGGTAGGCAGGATAACCGCTGTCTGTAAACACACACACACACAACTTTAACACAATTCTTTCACAAGCTGTCCCACCTAGCTGATTTTATACCTAGATGAGTCCTCAATGTTTTCCAGAACTGGGTGCTATGCGGTCGTGCTCCAGCAGGGGGCCCACTCACCGGCCGGCATCTCTGCCAGTCGTCCTGAGATCTCCCTAAGGGCCTCAGCCCATCGGGACGTGGAGTCAGCCATCATGCTCACGTTGTAGCCCATGTCCCGGAAGTACTCAGACAGCGTGATGCCTGCACAAACACACATCCATGGATGAGCATCTACGATGGTGTCTAAAGGTTTGATTGGTTAGAAGATGTGTCCTTCAATGTGATTGGTTAGTAGGTATATGCCACTGGCAGGTAGGGACCTGTGTAGATGGAGGCCTCTCGGGCAGCCACGGGCATGTTGGAGGTGTTGGCCACCAGCGCAGTTCTCTTCATAATGCTCTCAGTCTTCCCGTCCACCTCCATGGTCAGCTATTGGACAAACACACTGTCAATCACAACGATCTTCTGACTGGATATGAAGAGATATTTATATATATCATGAGCCAGTCAGCTACGGACACAAACACCGTCTGTCATCCTCAACCGAAACAGAAAGGCCACCCACCTCAGGGAAGTCTCGCAGCACTTCCGACATCTCGTTACCACGTTCCCCACAGCCCACGTAGATGATGACATCACTGTTGGAGTACTTGGACAGGGACTGGGAGATGACAGTTTTACCACACCCAAAGGCTCCTGGGATAGCGGTGGTTCCTCCCTGCACGCACCTGGAGAGAGGGGAACAGAACGAGAGAGAGATGGATGGAGGAGATAGTGAATTATGGAGAGCAAACAGAGAGACAGAAAGAGAGAGAGACAGAGAGAGAAACAGAAATAGAGAGAGAGACACAGAGAGAGAGAGAGACAGAGATAGAGACACAGAGAGAGACACAGAGAGAGAGACACAAAGAGAGACACAGAGAGAGAGAGACTCACGGAAAGAGTGCATCCAGGACCCTCTGGCCAGTCAGCAGGGGGTGATTGGCAGGAAGCTTCTCTGTTACAGGACGCACCTGTCTCACAGGCCACACCTGAACCATGGTGAACTTCTCCTTGAGGCCCTCAAACTCCAGCTCCAGCACCACATCCTGACACACACACACACACAATGTGCCTTCAATATAACCCACTTCCAACACAGCTATTACTAGTACAACTTGTACCGAGGTGTGACCAGTGTGAGTGCAGCAGCTTGAAGTGAGGCACAGAGACAGGAGGCAGCTTGAGGTGAAGCACAGAGACAGGAGGCAGTTTGAGGTGAGGCACAGAGACAGGAGGCAGTTTGAGGTGAGGCACAGAGACAAGAGGCAGTTTAAGGTGAGGCACAGAGACAGGAGGCAGTTTGAGGTGAGGCACAGAGACAAGAGGCAGTTTAAGGTGAGGCACAGAGACAGGAGGGACTGCAGTTTGAGGTGAGGCACAGAGTCAGGAGGCAGTTTGAGGTGAGGCACAGAGACAGGAGGCAGTTTGAGGTGAGGCACAGAGACAGGAGGCAGTTTGAGGTGAGGCACAGAAACAGGAGGCAGCTTGACGTGAGGCACAGAAACAGGAGGCAGCTTGAGGTGAGGCACAGAGACAGGAGGCAACTTGAGGTGAGGCACAGAGACAGGAGGCAGCTTGAGGTGAGGTACAGAGACAGGAGGGACTCACTGAGACGTCATAGTTGCCAGGGGGGGCCACGTAGGTGACGGTGCCTCTGTTCCGTGGAGGCAGCATGAGCTTGTGCTTGATGAGGGAGTTCTCAAACACCGTCCCATAGATATCTCCCCCGGTGATGTGACTGCCAACCTACAACAAGCAAAAGAAGAAGAAAAGGATGGAAAAATGTATTGATGTCTGTTTTTCAGGGGTGAGTGGGTCCATAAATCTACAACGACACACACACACACACACACACACACACAACGAGCGCTCACTCGTAGGCTCTTGCCGGGAGAGAAATCCCACTTGAGGTCTCGGTTGAGGGCCCCGATGTTGACTCCACGGGGGATGTAAATGCTCTGTGTAAGGTCGTTGATGTCCTTCAGGGGGCGCTGGATACCGTCAAAGATGGAGCCCATGATGCCCGGCCCCAGTTCCACAGACAGGGGCTTCCCAGTCCGCAGCACAGGGTCCCCCACAGACACACCCGCTGAGACGGGGGCTCAGGAATGTCAACTGACAAGAGAGCGTGTGCGAGCGACATATACAAACTGTGCGTTCTTAAGCAGTTCAGCTACGTGTGGGTTTTTGTTCATGTATACAGATGAAATCGTCTACACGAGAGGCCCTCAGAGTAACGGGAGCAGACACATGAGATGTAGCAGGCTATAGGCCGGTCAGAGCAGATAGACATGAGATGTAGCAGGCTATAGGCCGGTCAGAGCAGACAGATATGAGATGTAGCAGGCTATAGGCCGGTCAGAGCAGACAGATATGAGATGTAGCAGGCTATAGGCCGGTCAGAGCAGATAGACATGAGATGTAGCAGGCTATAGGCCGGTCAGAGCAGATAGACATGAGATGTAGCAGGCTATAGGCCGGTCAGAGCAGACAGACATGAGATGTAGCAGGCTGTAGGCCGGTCAGAGCAGACAGATATGAGATGTAGCACGCTATAGGCCGGTCAGAGCAGACAGATATGAGATGTAGCAAGCTATAGGCCGGTCAGAGCACACACACGAGATGTAGCAGGCTGTAGGCCCGTCAGGCTCAGAAGGATACAGGTTTCCTCGTAGACCTGGATGGTAGCCATGTCTCCCTCCAGACGGATGATCTCCCCCACCAGCTCACTGTGGCCCACTCTCACCAGCTCGTACATGGCTGCCCCCGCCATCGCCGTGGCAGTCACCACTAGAGGTCAGAGGTCGTATTGAGAGGCCACAGAAAAGTGAGTACATAATATACATTATGAACTGTCGCCTCGGCCGACAGACACTACACAAAGCTGAAAATGTGATGGCAGTTGGTTGTAGCTTGTTGTTCCTCAGAAATGATCCATTTAAATACTTTTTTTTTTTTTTTTTTTTACTTAATGTATTTACATTTATGCATTCAAGTGTTTAGTTAGCTAAGTGTAGCTAGGTGACAGGGTAAGAAGTTATGTCCTGACCTGGGCCGGAGACTCCATGGACGTATCCAAACTCGCTCTCCCTTTCTTCATCCCGGATCTTTGGCAGCTTGGACATGTCCATCCTAACAGACTACAACTGACTGAGAAGAGAATGCACAAATCAGCCTCTGAAAACGTTTTATTGGAGATACTCCAGATACAACCATTGAGTTTGGCACCCCATCTACACACCGATTGATTAATGTTTTCATGGCTCACTTCATATGGAACATCCCAGGGAAAGTATTGACCTACACTGACGATGGCTTAGGCCGAAACGCGTCTGTCAACCTAATAAACTGGTCAAAGAAGCTACGAGCAAGCTTGAGAGTGCGTTTTTTTCTACTTTAAGTTACTTGTCTTTTTTCACTCACACCCGAAATCACCTTTTATTTATTTTGGAAGCAGAGCGCGCCTATCCTTAGTAATAAAGTATTGACCTCGTCATTACCTGGTCAATGAACTTGCCCTTACACAATCCCACACATCCATCCACACACCAATTACTTGATCTTGCAACCTTTCATTTCTCCCAAACTTACACACTCTACCAAGACTAAATTGCATCAGTATTTACAAAGAGATGATGTAGGCTTGACATCCATCTGTCTCTAAATCATGTTGTTACTATGGTAATGTCACCTTCTCTCTACTCTCTGTAGACTAGTAACTATGGCAATATCCTCCCCATGAAACTACAGCCCAACATGACAACTCACAGTCGGTATCCAACTGCATAAACCAGAGCACACACACGTCCCTCCATCTCTCTATTCACCTCACCCTCTCCCCTCTCTTTTGTATCCCTTCTCTACCTCCACTCACTAACTCTACCGCCCCTCCCCCTTTGTTATCCTTCACACTGGTGAACCGCAGGGTACGATGCAGCCGTATGCTAACATTAGTGAGGGGATCCCCGGCAAGCGTCCCTGCTGTGCTTATCCTCCATCACACACCAGCCGGACTCACATGCACCTCCCTCTCATTCTCTATCTCTCTCTCCCTCTCTCTCGCTCTCTCTCTCTCCCTCTCTATCTCTCTCTCGCTCTCTCTCTCGCTCTCTCTCTCGCTCTCTCTCTAGCTCTCTCTATCTCTCTCTCCCTCTCTCTCTCGCTCTCTCTCTCGCTCTCTCTATCTCTCTCTCGCTCTCTCTCTCGCTCTCTCTCTCGCTCTCTCTCTAGCTCTCTCTCTCTCTGCCTCTCTCTCTCTCGCTCTCTCTCTAGCTCTCTCTCTCTCTGCCTCGCTCTCTCTCATTGTCTTTCTCCCTCACATCCAATGATGACTAGGCCAAACCCCACCCCCGGACTAAAAAAGACAACTGCGCACACGCAGCCGACAGTCGTGACGCGTCTGAGGCAGCAGCATCAGACTGCAGAGACTCTGCAGACGCTGAAGACCAGCTACAGCATCGGGGTGATCCCCTCAGGGTGATCCCCTGTTCTGCTCCAGGCTGGCGTGTAACGGCCCTCGTCGATGAGTCTCTCTCACGTATTTGAAGGTTGACGTATTTAGACAACCTTCAAATTATGTATATACAAACAGAGCTGATACACAAAACCCCACACGTGTAGCTATTCTACTGTTTACTCTTTTTGTTCTTTCTGGTGATCGAAGGCTTTTCTCTTTGTGATAAACTGGCCAAACGATGATGAAATCCCAGACACCTGCCTCAGATCTTCAGGGACCCAGAACAAGTGTTTACAGCAGGACATTTGACAAATAAAACCATGCAATATCTCTTTATTGTTTATTCTATTATCTATAATCATATGTTTCTTGAGTAGCCCCATATCCACTTGTATATTTGGCACCGTATGCTTTGTTGCTGTATGTGTCATGTCAAGAGTTGTCTAAGCCTTTACCATTACAACAGGACACACACAAATACCATTCTGGGGTCAGGATGAATATAACCTAACTGTTATCTGGGTCTACCCATTATTTTATTCCTAGTTCTAATTCTAACTAAAAAACTAATAACGCTTCAATGGATTATGAATTGGGCATAGCCAAAGAATGAATGTGGGAATAGTTCAGCCAACTCAAGGCAGCCCATCACATGATCCAGGCACATGACGGGCTGGGCTATATGGAGTTGATTTAAGGAAGTGGAAAATATGGTGTGTGGTAAGATTAGGAAGTCACACAGTCACAGACTTATGAGTAGCCTATTAGTTAATAACCATCTGTGAGATTGCAGCCAAGGCTAAATGTATATATGAATAAAAGAAAAAAAAGTAGCATAATATACTCTGTGTAGCCAGTATAGTAGTATTTACTGTTAAGTGAAACTAGTAAATCGACGGTCTCGTTTGTCTTCTATGCCAATTAACCTGCAGCCATAGATAAAGATTATGCATAGTCCAAATGGTTGTCCCTATCAGTTCCCTTTAACATTAGACATCTGTGAAGGGAAAACCTCGAGACTGTTCAGCACTTCCATAAGAATCCTCGAGGCCACGGATCCTGCCCCCTGAAATGTTTCGTGGAGGTCATAACGAGTCAGGTTCACGTTCTTCTACACATAGGTGTTACATTGTTTGGCTAATGAATATTACCTCTAACCCCATCACGGTTCTAAAAGAAAACTACTCACGTATTTGTGCCTACGTGGGCTAATGACCAAGGCACCTTGATACTGATATCGATTAAATAAAAACAGCATTTTATCTTCAAGCTTAGGCCACAGTGATCACATGATCGTCAGCTTCAGAGCGTGAATACTCACGCGCCACATAGAGGATAGCTAGCTAGCTAAATACATTCGCTTGCATGTTTCAAAGCCTAAATCGTTTTAAAGAACACACAATATAACATGTATACTGGAAATTATAAGCCCGTCAAAGACCTGCACACGCAAAACCTTTTCTACAAATGTACATTTTGATAACAGCGATCAACACAGCTCGGTGCAGACGATCTCAAAATGGAACAACATTTCATCCAAATTAGCGCAGTATAGTTCACGTTATACATTTCCATACTTGACAAAACACCACCTAGGGATTACACAAAGAACTGTAATACATTTTCATTATATAGCCAACTATAGTGATACGCAGGTTTAATCTTGACAGCTTGCGCAAACTGAGGTCATCTATCAGAATTGCAGGCAGTGCCATTTTGATGCATATTGATACAGTAAAAACGTATACCTATATACAAAACATTACATTGAATGAATTAAAAAGAAAAAAACAGACTACCTTATCGAAGCGAAAAGGTAGATCCAGTATCGCGGTCCTCTGCCTAGAAGAAATGAGAGGCGATGCGAAAGCAAAGATCAGCTGACTTCATTCAGTCGTAGTTTTTACAGACCGAGCTTTCACAAATGCAACTGCGTCCATTTTGGCTCAGGCTTGGGGCAAAGATGTGCATTGAGAAGTTTAACTGTTACAGAATATTCGACTTTAGTGTCATTATTTAATAGAATTACATGATACTGGTTTGTGAACAAATTATATTGTAGCTTTGATATGAAACTCAATAGCGAGTAAATCTGACAAGTTTTAGACTTGGTCATGCAGCGTCTGTTTTTGCCTTTGGAAAAGTTGAACATAATTTTACTGCAACATCTTGCCCGGACTCTTGAGCCAAAATGGCAGCTCACTAAAGCTCGAATGTAGTCAAATGACAATGTCTATATCGACATTACAGAGAATTACACACATATATGTGTGTGAAAGAAAAAAACATGGAAACGAAATACATTATTCATTCATTTATAAGTCATAAACTGGTAAAATATATGTCTGGATTTAAAATATCCTGTTGTGCGGTATTGCGCAAGTGCGCATGCGGGGTCAGAGTTGACACCACGGCGGTGGAAGGAGTGTGGTGGCTAAACTAAGCTAGCAGCGTAGCTACATGTGGAGGGTAGAACGGGAGGCAACCCCGACCCAAACTCTGTCAAAATTTCAACACCCAAACCTATAACTACTCAGAACTTTAATCACATCGAAACTAAGGAATAAAAGCAGTTTACAATGAAAGGGTGAGTAAAGCCAATTGGAGTCATGTCTGAGTAGTAAGCACAAGTAAAGTTTTTCTTGTCTCTTTTTTCAACAGGACAGCCAGGGGGGCTGGTGAAGGTGGTTGCAATGCTTGCTAACATGCTAGCTAGCTAACTAAGCCATTTGCGCGGTTACGAAAACCAATCACACAACGACAGTATTAATACTCTCAGACCAGTCAGCCCTTTTCGAATAATCAGCTAATAGATAGGTGGATCGTGTTCCAAACTACCTTTGCTAGATAGTTTGCTTGTAGTTACGCTTTAGCAAGCTTATGTTAGCCAATGATGTGAGCTTAGCTATCAATCATGTAGCTGGTTTATTAGCAGCTAACTTTATGATTGGTTGTACTGCATGCGAGTGCCGGTCTCAGAAATGGGCATCGCCGACTCATGGTTAGCTACTGTAGCTGCCAACGTTAGCTAGCTTTTATGTCCATTGTCAGTATTGCTGCATTTTTTTGTTTGTCAGGTAGCTAGCTAATTGTCATATCCAGTGGAAGAGGCCGACACTAAGCTAACAAGTTAGCTTACGATACAAGCACTCATTTAAATGGTTTATAAGTTAACGTTAGCAATAAGCTACCTAGTATCCTTTTGGCTGTACGTTACTAATAGGCTTGCGAGTGTCCTCATAGTCAAGTTTATCTGCTGATAGACACGTCGTAGCTGACTAGCCACAGCAGCTGTCAGATCACTAGTTAGCAACCCTATCTACAGAACAAATCACTCTGCCAGATTCAGAATGCAGATGTCTGAGAGATTTAAGTCCAATGTTTTCAGCCAGTTCTGAGCTGTCACACTACTCCGATCTCTGGCAGAACTACCCGGCCGATACACGTGATCCGCAGCTGTTGTTGCGAAGTAGAAGTTGAGCATGTGGAGTCACTATAAATACCTCGTGTGGTCCTTCGCAACCTCTGAGGACAAGTGGAGGCAAAAGCCATCCTCCGCGTCAACAACGTCACACTGTCCCTTAGACATCGTGATAATATCTGAACACAACATAAACAAGCAATACTCTTGGTGTGTGTCTGCTTGTTCAACAGAACCGGAATCTTTCCCTTTATCATCTGAAGTGTTTAAGTGGCACACTTCTAGTAGTCTGGCATTGTGGTGCTTGTTTCTGTCCTCAGTTTGCAGTTGCAGGGAGGGAACCAGGGCTACAGCTGTCAGTTCATTTGGGCTGGCTGAGACTTTCAAATATGTCCAGATGGCACACAGACAGTTGGAGAACTGACAGACTAGTCTGTTACCCAGGGGAACCATGCCATAAAGGCCTGACTCAAGTCCTCAGATTAACAGACAAACCAATATAAAAAATAACAGATTGTTAATCAGATCATACCTTTTTTATCATCTGTAGAATTGAGGTTGCTTATTGTATGTTACAGATGCCTTTTGTTTATTAGCTGAGTCTTTGGTTTGTGTCAGGTTAAACTGCGCATGTTTGTGACACAGTTGGCATCCCTGTAGTCTTTCCGGCTGTTTGACCGTTTTGCTCTTGTTCCAGTAGCCGGATCGAGCTGGGGGACGTTACACCTCACAACATTAAGCAGCTGAAACGCCTCAACCAGGTCATCTTTCCTGTAAGCTACAACGACAAGTTCTACAAAGACGTGCTGGAAGTAGGAGAGCTAGCCAAGCTAGGTAAGATGTTTCACTCATCTAGCCTGCATCTGACGTAAAGCGTTATTAATAAACATTTGACGTCCAACCATGTATTCAAGTGTGTACACATCAAGTCATATACCCTGCTAAAGTCTTACCCCTCTGGTCTTGTCACGGTTTCATACTGACCTGAAAATATCTGTACTCTTCTTACAACAACAAAAAAAGAACAATAATGTTGTGTTTTGCACTGTTGCTTTACCAAAGCATCTGTCATGCCTGTGTGTTAGCTGACAATGTCCTAACATCTTTCCTGCTGTTTACTTAAAAAAAGCTCAGTGGTCTACCCATTGTATTACCCACCACGTGCGCCCCATTTAATAGTGTATCTGTCACTAACTAAAGTTTGTATTGGGGAGTCAGATGGCTGAGCGGTGAGGGAGTCGGTCTAGTAATCCGAAGGTTGCCGGATCGATTCCCCGCCGTGCCAAATGACGCTGTGTCCTTGGGCAAGGCACTTCACCCTACTTGCCTCGGGGGAATGTCCCTGTACTTACTGTAAGTCGCTCTGGATAAGAGCGTCTGCTAAATGACTAAATGTAAATGTAATGTATTTCTCTGTCACGCAGCATACTTCAATGACATTGCAGTGGGAGCAGTGTGCTGCAGAGTGGACCACTCTCAGAACCAGAAGAGACTGTACATCATGACACTTGGCTGCCTAGCACCTTACCGCAGGCTAGGCATAGGTATAACTTTAAATGCTCGCTAGTGCTTTGAATTATTGCTATAGACTGTAGGCGAATGGGGCTTCAAACTCATTGAACTAGACTCAAAATAAAATCCTTTCCTGTCATGGTTTTGCTTAGGAACAAAGATGCTGAACCATGTGCTGAACATCTGTGAGAAGGATGGCACGTTTGACAACATTTATCTGTAAGTTTGTATCCCTGCTTAAGCACTGAGGAGTTTTCCTCTGAAAGTATATTAATTGACAAAAATGTTACATGGAGATAGATCCACCAATCCCGTCAGGGTTTTCAAGCAATTATTATCTCACGTTTTTTCTTCTTCTCTGTCAACAGTCACGTGCAGATCAGCAATGAGTCAGCCATCGATTTCTATCAGAAATTTGGCTTTGAGATCATTGAAACGAAAAAGAACTACTACAAGAGGATAGAGCCAGCAGACGCCCATGTCCTGCAGAAGAGCCTGCGTAGCCCTTGTGCGCCCCCTGGGGGAGAGCTGCAGAAGGCAGAGTAGGGGCACAGCCGCCGGAAAGAGCAACGGTTGGGCCCAATCTCCTCCAAAAACGGAACTGTGACAGATGCCCCAGGGGTCGGCACATTCACAACTTTTCTTCAAAAGACTTTAAAAAGAAAAACAAATTTAAATGACAAAAAAAAAACACAAAAAAACATGACCACGTTTATTTAGCGAAAACATTTCCCCATAATTTTGCATCGTCTTCTATTTCCCGTGTCTTTATTTAGAGATTTGAAAATGACACAATGTTCAGAATTCAGAGGTGTTCCTGTAGAAGAAGCTGCAGACGGGGTGGTGGGGTGGGGGGGGAGGGGTCTGGTTTTTTCAAATCATACTGTTTGAGTGTTTTGAGTTGTCTTAAAGCGGTTGTAAAGGTGAGAGAGATATCTTCTATGTTTGGACAAAAAGCTCTTTTGGAATGAATCTGGAACAAAGTCTTGGCTGTTAAGAGTCCCAAGCTGCCAACCTTGGAATGATGCTTCGAGTTCTCATAGTGACATGCGGAACACTCAACTTCATTCCCTCCTCACCTGTGCGCAGGGACTTACAGAACGAATTCTACTGGTGGATGAGACTTTTGGTTCTGCTTCAGGCGTTGGCAATATGCTAAGTGTGATGCAATGCCCCCCTTCCCCCTCATGATGTCATATTCTGATGCCAGTCTAGAGGGGGGAGAGGAGAACGGTGCCTTCAGCTCAGTGGGCATGGGAAACGTTGGAACGGTTTCAAGGTGAGCAGAAATTTGGGGAGTGGTTTCTGAACGGTTTTGTTTCTGAACCCATTAATTTAATGCCCCTATAGTTTCTTTTTGTTTAGTTTATTTTATATGAAGATGCTGAATGGCTCGAGGCTTCTTCTGGGTTTGTTACAGGTCCTACAATTCAGACCATGGTAATTTCCAGGTGGGCTGACGCGAAAGAAATCACATGTAGGGGACTGGCTTAGCTGTAACGACTGTTGACATAATACTTTTTTAATAAGTGCCAGTAGGATTGTAAAGTAACAGCTGCCTTTGCATGTCTCTGTTTCTCTCATTGGCTTACTGTGTAAAAGGGATAGAGACACTTCTGCTCTATTTGTGCATGAGTGTACTTGGGTGTCTGTTTGGATGTGTCTGTTTACGTTGCAACTTAAGCGGTCATTCAGAATTCTCATCCAGACCAGTCTGATCCGTACACTGCTAATGTCTCTCATTACCATGTGAAGATGTCAATAGTTAGAAGGTGGTAGTGTTCATTGTTAGAAGCTGAGTCGGGTCTTCAAACAGAACATGACACCCAGGGGAAGCCTTGATCCACTGCATGCCAGGAGAGGGCCCTCAACGTTATAGAATAAAAGCATGTGTCCCCCCCCCCCCCCCCCCCCTTTCTTTTGAAGAATTTTATCTTTTCTGAAGCTCTATATTGTAAGACTTTTTAACCTCTAATAAAATAATTACTATTTGCAGTCCTTTTGTTATGAGTTTCATTCATCCATTATTTAATGTAACCTGCCTCCTTAATGTCCCGTTGTTTTGTGTGGCACGGTTTTATTATTGATTGCCATACATTCTTTGTTATGTAACAATGTGACGGTCAATGTGACAGACTATGATGGCAAAATGTCAAAAATGTTTGAACTCAATTTGCAGTGTTTGGTTAGCATAACGAGAGTCGTAGGCTAACTACAGTGGAGCTCTGACCAACACTAAAAACACTTAACTCCTGCTGTTACAGTAGCAAGTTTGATAGACTTATAGCGCTAAATACTTCTCTACTATTGGTTGTTTCCTTTTGCTCACGCCTCTTTCTCCTAACTGCTACGAACGTTCGGTTGTGAGAGGGTAGAGAATAGCAAAGGAAATCCCAAACTTTTGACATAGACAAGGCAAGGACCCCGAAATGTGGAAACTACAGGTGAACACGGCAAGCCGTTCGTATTCGTCTATGCATGTCTTCCTATCGCAGTGATACGTAAGACTTGTTGTCTTTACAAACGGGTTTTTAGTCGCAATGTTTTGGTCAAGTCTAACCTGCTTATCGAGCTAGTAGCTAGCAATCTGTCTGTTGTTAGCGTCAACTAGCCAGAAAGCAAACTGACTGGCAGGCAAACTGGTTCAAATGGTCCGTTTTTTTCACGGAGAGAAAAGGCATCGTAGTGACAATACAGTGTAGTTTTGATATTATAATGGTTGACTATATTGTGATTTGTTTTTTTAAATATTATCGGGTTGAGAACCTAGAGCTAGCCAAGTAGCCCGTCAACGTTAGCAAACTACTGCATCACTGTAATCGCATGGTTGCTTTGGCTTGAGAGCTGTGCTGGCGTGCGCCCATTATTTGCCTTTGTTTTGAAATGTTGTGGTTTGCCATAAGTGTCAAACTTCCAAAAAATACTGCTCCATATATAGTTCTAACGACGTGTATGCTTTTGTTGTAGGTTAATCATAGCAGAGATTTGAGGGTCTGTCTTCGATAGTGGTTACTGTTGCTTATCACACAGGTAGCTGTGTAAAGCAGGATGCCAGAGATGACTGAAACCCAGGACCTTGGCCATAAACCTAGGTAAGACTAATCATTGGTTACTGGTCCATGTGCGCAAGTGTGACTAAAGAGCATAGGACTGAGAATAAATGTGTTGTTGTTATAGCTTACCCCCATGTTTGACATGCAATATGATTTACCCCATGACCTTCTTTTGCAGAAGAAGAAAAAATAAAGAAATTCACAATGCCGGTAAGATCCTGTCAGTTTGCTGTCTGTCACTCTTTTTCTACTCATTCCAGTCATGTTTATTAAGGTACCTTCTTCTCAACGTTTTATCCTGTAGTTGAGAAAAAGAGAAAGGAGAAGATCAATGCTGGTATAAACCGCATTGGGAATCTTCTGCCATGCTCTCAGGCACTAAAACAGGTATGCCCGTCTTATTCAAGAACATAAATATATATATATATATTGTACACACACATACATGCACACACGTATCAAATACAAAACACACACTCATTTGTCCCTCTGTCTCATCAGAGTAAGAACATGATCCTCGATGAGGCCTTCCGCTACATTACTGAGCTAAAGAAACAAAACGATGCAATGCTCCTTGAAGGAGGAGACAAAGGTCAAGGTATGAATCATTTTTCCGTGGTCCTCAGTGGACACTGTATCGTATACTCATTATTCTTCAACTTTCGTGTTTTGTGTGTTATATCTGTGAGCATCGCTGACTGTTTCTTTTTCCGCGTAGCGGAGGAGATCCGGCGTCTCCGGCGGCAACTGGAGGAGCTGAGGAAGGAGAGCGGCCATTACATCGAGCTGCTCAAAGCTCACGACATCAACTTCCTGGATGACCCCAGCATCCACTGGAAGGGCAAGATGCGTTGCGCCAAGGTTGCCAAGGTGACGCCCAACCACCAGCCCTCCAAAGGGATCATCGTCTACCCTAACGGGAACACGACGTGTGCCGCGGGAAAAGAGCCCGGCTCTGGGAAACAGCAAGAGGAGGCGGTCTTCATCCAGCCGTCCTGCGACGTCATCCTCCATCATCCGCATTCCTACATCACCGTCCAGGGCCTCTGTCCCCTACCCACCGGCACCACAGCCCTGCCCCAGCCCACACCCCAAGCCCCTAGTCTGACTGCAGCGTCATCCAGCCTAGCCACCCACCTCCCATATCACTTTGTCCCTAGCCTTACAGCCCTCCCTCAGGTTGTGACTACATCCAGAGCTCTCGTCTCAGAAATCTCCACCCAGTTAAACACCCAGCCGGGGGTTGGGACCAGGAGTCAGAGCTACACCACCCCCCCCCCCAGCTCAGGCCTGCTGAGGGCTGAGGCAGCAGGCAGCACACAGACCACGTGGACCACACTACAGCTGGCAGGGAACACAGTGCAGCCAGTCTGCCAGAATCTACCCGCCCCAGAGATGAACACTACTGGCCAGACAATGCAACAACTGACTGTATGCCCCGTGGCCACCAAAGCTACAGTTCAGCCAGTTCATATCCAGATGAGGCCTCAGCTACCCATAAAACAGGCCCCTATCACAGCCCATATCCAGGCCCAGCCCTCCATCCAGAAGCCCCCCCATCTACAGCCATCCATCATTGCCCAACCCCATTTACTGCCCCAGTGTGCTGTCCTTCCACAGACAGCCAGAGTCCCACAGCAACCTGTTCTAACCCACCCTGCCATGATGCCACAACCACAAACGACTGTGTTACAAAAGGCTTCGGTGGTTCCCCATCCCCAGACAGCTGTCCTGCCCCAGCCAGCCTTGGGCCAGCAGCCCCAGGCTGCAGTGCTGCCCCTGCTTCAGACCATGCAGGTGCTGCAGGTTAATCCTGCAGGCTCGACTGTTGCCGGGGTGACCGCTTCGCAGAACACTAACAACCCCAGCGTTGTCATCCTGCAGCAAGCCAATCCGTGCTCTACCCAGCCAGTTGCTCGAGAGGACTTGACCAATCAGACAGCTTGCCAGCACATCGTTATCATCCAAGCCCCCAATCAGACGTCACCTGTTCCTCAGAACCCGTCGGTTGGCATGGTGACGGCTACGGTGCCTGTAGTCTCCAGTCAGATCGTCTCGACCAGTTGCACTACTTCTACCACTGGCCTCCAGACCGTCGGGGGGAAGCAGCTGGTTCACATTCTACCCCGGCCCTCCGCAACAACAACCCACACGCCCCAGCCTGCCGCCTGCCCCCCGGCTTCACCTGGCCCCTCCGCCCCCCAGACCATCACTGTAAACGGCCAGGTGTTTGCCCTGAAGCCCATGAAGACCTCCGACAAGGGCGGCCCCCAGGGAACCCAGAGCACCCTTCAGCTGGTTCAGCCCACCACCAGCGAGGAGCCCACCACCAACGTGGCCCTCAACAGTCTCGGGGCCCTTAGTAGCCTCAACCAGAGCATCTCTCAGGGCATGCCTCAGCACAGCATCTCCAGCCAGGGAAGCCTCCAGCTGTCTGGTGCCTCTCCAGCGTACTCGGTGGTGCAGCATCATCAGCTGCCTCCCGTCTCTGGCTCCGCCCCTGCCACCCCCGTCAGACAGCTCCAGTCTCCCAGTGGAGCGTCAGCCGGACGAGGGGGCGGGACGGGGAAGGCAGCCCCTAAGAGAATCCCCACAAAGAGGACCAAGACAACCAGGAGGAGAGAACCCAAACAGCGACGCAGCACGGCCGCCATTTCTACCAGACCGGTAGTGGCAGCAGAAGACAGTCCTAAACAGACGGGCGCTGTGTCTCAAGATGCCCCCCCTTTTGCTACTGTGGCTGTGGGTGCTGTTAGCGGCGTTGCTAACGCACCCTCAGTCAGTGACGCATTAAAACAGAGCATTAACTCAGACAGCGTTGTCTGCTCTGCACAGAGCACACTAAAGAATATAAATGTTTGTACTTCACAAACTGGTCTGACCACATCTGTACAGCCCGCGTTAACGGTTAGCGGCGTCAACTCGACTCAAGGTGAAGTCGTTGTCTGTATTGTTGGCACCAGTCCTACAGTCGGCCCTGCCGTTTCCTCCCAGAGCAAAGCACACACGGTAGTCAGTGTCCCTCAGAACAAGCGTGCCGCTTCACAGGATAGGCAGGCCGTCTCCGTGACGACCGGCACAGCACAAACCAGATCGCCTCCGTCTGCCGTCGCTTCTTCTAAACAAAGCAAACCCGGTGTCACCAGTGCCTGGGCCACAGAAACTAGACTCGCCACCGTCAGTCCGGCTACGACGGCATGTCAGCCACTTGTCGGCACAGTCACTTCCACACAGGCTGAACAGTTGGTTTCCCTCCAGGACTCTGTGCTTACTACTTCGGTTTGTCAGACCAGGCCAGACAACATACAGGAGCACCAGTTTACCGCCCTGGCCCAGGCCCAGCCCCTGGCCCAGCCCCTGGTCCTGGCCCAGCCCGTGCCCCAGGCCCAGCCTGTGGCCCAGACCCAGCCCTTGGCCCAGCTCCAGCCCCTGGCCCTTTCCTCTGTACCCTCATCCACAGCTTCATCCTCTGCGGCTCTGTTGCCTGTTGTCCCTCCGATCCCTGCTGAATTCCGAAAACGGACTCAAACAAACCGACCCTCAGCCCAGCAGCCAGACCAGAACAACCTTGCCTCCTCCTTGTCCTCCAATGCTGTGCTCAAACTTCCAGACGTCTCCGAGAGGGAGCCTCAGAGAGGGAAATCGAATCCCACGACGGCCATGGAAAAGGAAAGCCAGAGGAACAATACCACCCCTTCCAGAAAGATCTCTGCCCTCCCACAGCAAGTGTACTCCCTAGAACACCAGGTCACGGAACAACCAAACCAAACACACCAAACATCAAACCCGCAGACGGACTCTCCCATGTCCGCCGGAGCGGGGGGCGGGAGGGGCTTCTCCGTGGCGTCCATGCTGCCCCAAGCATTCACCTTCACCTCAGAGCAGGCTGACATCCTGGCTTTGGCTATGCTGGAGCAGGACAGCTCTGGGGGAAGAGTAGACATCCCCATCTCCGCAAACAACCCTACTTGGGAACCCCCAAAGTCACAGCAAGCCCCCCACTGCAAAGAGAGGGTTACGGGGCCTCAGACAAAGGTTACCAAGACGACCATGGAGCCAGTGGTAGCCAAGCCGCCTTCCCAGGTGGCGGTCAGAGGTCAGGCTGGAGAGACGGGGGCCGTCAGCGGGCCCTCGGGGGCCAGACACCCGCAGAACATCAACTATGCCCAGTCTCACACCCACACCCAGTCCCACGTCCAGAGCCAGGCGCACGCTGGAACCGTGGGCACCCTCAGTGTCAACAACCTCATCAGGTCCAGCTCCAGCCAGCAGCCCTACCCTGGCTCCCCCGGCATGGCTGCTGGCCAGCAAGGCTCGGTCCCATCTCCGGTGGGCACCTCAGCGCTGGCGTCCCAGCCCTCTACCTCCGGCCACACTTCCTGCTCTGGGAACGGCCAGCTGAGTGACTATGCCCCCGTCAAGAGCTCTCTGATGAGGGCTTCCATGGGCATGGGGGAACGACACGTTAAGGACATATCCAAGCGTCCCGCCCCGGAGGACGTGATGTTGCCTTCCAGCAACAAGCGTCCCAAGACCTGTCCGTCGGCCGCCCCCAGTGTGGGCCGTATGGAGGTGAAGGCCCAGGATCACGGGCAGAGTCAGATGATGATTGGCCAGGTTCCCCCCAGCTCCTCAACCGTCATGAGCAGGATAAACCCTGACGGAGGAGGTACCTTGTTCTCCAGTAACTCCTTCATGAGCACAGTGCTCAGGCCCATAGACAGCCACTGTGCCCCCCAGCATCAGGAACAGAGCCAGCCAGGAGTGCTGCACCTGCCCCAGGGGCATTCCCAGCACGGGGCGCCCCAGCCCGGGCAGCATCTGGGGCCAAACCAGTACCTGAAACAACAGCAGCAGCAACAACAACAGGATCACCAGAGGCATCACTTGTATCAGCTCCAGCACCATCTCACCCAGCCTGACCCTGCTCAACTGCACAGTCTCCACCAGAGGGCGTTGCAGCAGG
The DNA here is from genome assembly GCF_021917145.1 of Hypomesus transpacificus. Classification (NCBI taxonomy): domain Eukaryota; kingdom Metazoa; phylum Chordata; class Actinopteri; order Osmeriformes; family Osmeridae; genus Hypomesus; species Hypomesus transpacificus. Next base: position 970,715 of record NC_061067.1, read on the forward strand.
ACCCACAGCACGTCCAGAACGCCCAGAAGAAAAGGGGACTTGTCCGAGCCAATCAGAGCGGACCCCCTGTGGGGCTTCAGCAGAAACAGCATCACCTGGAGAAGGCTGGAGTGCATCAACAACAACAGCAGCAGCAGCAGCAGACACAACAACACCAACAACAACATGCCCAACAGCCATCACATCAACAACAACAACAAACGCATCAGCAGTCACAACATCAACAGCAGCAGCCGTCCCAACATCAACAAGCCCAACATCAGCAGCATCAACAACAGACACAGCATCAACAACAGTCCCAGACACAGCAGCATCAACAACAGTCCCAACAGCAGCAGCAACAACAACAGCTACAGCAGCAACAAAGCTCTCACTCCAGACACCAGCACCTGCAGCAGCACCTGCAGCAGCAGCAGCACTTTGGAGCGTCTCGACACCAGGAGAAGAGCTGCGATGCCCAGCCAGCGGGTTCCAGGGCGCACCACAGCAGCCACCTAGCCCAGCAGGAACACCACAAGGTAGGGAGGAAGGATTCGGTTTCTTAGATTATTACATTTAATTTAAATGTTTTACTCTCAATGTACATTCAGTATATCTGGTATGTGTTTTCACTTGAACAATGACTAAAGAGGATGAACGTTGGCTAGCATTGTGTTATTACTGTGAAGTTAACTCCTGTCCTTTCCCCAGTCTGGTCAGGAACACATGCAACGTCTGATGAGCTCTAGGACCCTGGAGCAGCAGCTGATATCCCAGCCCGGCAACAACCCCGCGTCTCGGCCTTCCGACCTGGCCTGCGCCCCCTCGCGGCAGGAGCGCCACCGCGTCTCCAGCTATTCCGCGGAGGCCCTCATCGGAAAGACCTCCTCCAGCGGCGACCAGCAGCAGCGGATGGTGGGGCTGCACTTGCAGGCCACGCGGGGCAGCACCCAGGAGCAGCCAGACCTGCGGGGGTACCTGGACACGTCCAGAGGGAAAGGCAATATCGGGCACAACCCCCAGAACCCCAGGCTGAGCCAGGAACACCCCGGGCCGTCGGACATCCAGCGGGGGTTGGAATGCCCCCCGTTCAAAGCCCTGGGCGGTGGAGGAGGTCATCAGCTAGGTGGCTTTGAGGTGCAAGTGTCCCGCGGTGGGGACATGGCCCCTAAATCCATCCCCCCTTCCCAGAGAGGTCCGCAGGGGCAGCAGCAGGGCGTGTTCAGGATGGGGGTCGGCTCTCCCGGGGATGGAAGACCCCGCGGGGGTTACAGTGGAGCTCACCCGGGGCCCCAGGGGGTGCAGATAGGGGCGGGGTTACCCAGGGACCAGGAGGGTTGTCACCATAGCTTCATGCAGTCCCTTCTCTCTCCGCACATTTCAGAGCAGACTAACCACCAGAGGGCAGTGCAGTGCTGCCCTCCAGTCAGCATGGAGTACAGCTGTGTGCCGGGAGCCTCTGCAGGAGACATGCAGGCCAAGGCATCCAGCCCCAGTGTGCCTCCTACTCAGAAGACCCCAGGTATGAGGCTTGGAGAGGGAAACAAGGGCCATCTCGCCCAGGCTGGTGGGAACATGCACGGAGGTCCCGGGGTACGAGCAGGCCTCCCCCACCCTGCTACCCCTCACAGCAGCTCGGAGCCTGGCCGTAGTTCAGCCCCCTCCAGGCCCCCTGGTGCTGTCAGCCAGCGCTCACGCCACCTCGCCCCGGACGCCCAGCCTGCCAAGCTCCGTCCTGGGGACAGGCTTCGTTCAGGCACCCTGAGACCAGGCAACCCTTTTGAGCCTGAGGGACACCTTCCCCTCCCCTCTGGTGGAGGGGTGCTCCTGGGAAGACCCCAGTCAGGGGGCGAAGCACGTCGCAGCAGCATCGTCCGCTTTATGGCCGACAGCTCTCAAGTCTCCGGGGACAACAACTTGGTGCCTGACCAACACTTGGCCCAAAACTTTGGCTTCCCCCCCTTCATCGCTGAGGGAGGGATGAACCACCCGCCCCCCATCAATGCCAACTCCACCTTCATCCCCCCGGTCAGCCAGTCCAGCTCCTCCCGCACCCCTGCCCTGCTCCCCGTGGAGTCCCAGAACACCATCCCCTCTTTCTACCCCTCCTACTCCCCCGCGGCCCACCCCAGCTTGCCCAGTGACATCCCTCTTCAGTACTTCTCCAATCAGATGTTTACGAGCCCCGGCGCAGACAAGGCTAGCGCCGCTCCTCTCAACAACCGCTTCGGCTCCATCCTCTCTCCTCCGCGCCCGGTCGGGTTTGCCCAGGCCAGCTTTCCCTTACTCCCTGACATGCCGCCCATGCCCATCACCAACTCCTCGGGCATCACCGCCCACCTGTCCAACTTCAGTCTCACGTCTCTGTTCCCGGAGATCGCCGCGGCGATGCCCTCCGACGGCTCGTCCATGCCCATGTCCCCCCTCCTGTCTCTGTCCAACACCTCATCGAGTGACTCAGGCAAGCAACCCAACCGGCCCGCCCACAACATCAGCCACATCCTGGGGCATGATGGGAGCTCTGCGGTGTAGGCGGAGCCAAGTTTATCCTCAGTGAGAAGTTTAGGGATCAGTTAACAGAAGTCCAAGTTCTAGTTTTATTTGGGTGGCAAGATTGTTGAAGCTATGACTCTCAATCTGTGTTTACATTTCAGTATTTTGATTTTCTTTACTTTCTCTGCGTGTGACATCTGGACGCTGCGAATCTGTTTGGGTTGGTCTGCTCCTGGAGTTGTGATGCACAATGAATCATTCAGGAGCAGGTTGGATGACCTGCTGTTGAGGTTGTAAACATTTTCATGAACCATAGGATACACTATACAGTATTGTGTGTTGCAGTATCCTAACAAATGTCTGTTTTATGATTTTCTCTTTGAGCCTGATAGTTTGATACACACTCAAGTTATGGACCTCAATGGGTCAGCTTTCATTTACTGCAGCTTTTAAGAGGAATCTTGAATAGAAAAAGCACTTGCACAATATCCGTAAATGTAATCTACTAACTAAATCAGGGTGGATTGGATAAAATATTTTGTAAATACAATGTTTCATACCAGTATAGTTAGTTTGTATGTATTTGTAAATACAAAGTTATTAAAGTTTTTGATAATATATTCTAGATGTTTGCTGTTTTATCTCTATGACCGTACAGAAGATCTGGTGGTAAGGAAATATAATTTCCTCCGTTTCAACTCTTGGTAACTGGTTTATTTTTTATTTAACTAGGCAGAATCAATAAGAACAAATGATTATTTACAGTGATGGCCTGGTAAAAAGCAGAAGCTTTCTGCGGGAGAGGGGAAGGGGCCGTGAAATACAAATCAGGTATTCTAAAACTGGTTGTTCACATCCTTGATTGTGATTGGCTATATCGCTCCGCTTTGCGTCGTGCCTAACAACTCCCCTTACCTGTTCTAAAATCAGCGTAAACCACGGTCTCTTGGGGCTTATTGCTTAAATAAAGCACAACGGCACACAACCACAGCAGTACCCCTAATTAGATATTACTTTATGCCCTGGAGAAGAAGTTGACCCCCCCCCTCCCAATTATCATTATATAATTCGCACTCTGGAACAAAACTAGGCAGTTGGCAACAGACAATAATGACAAACCATGGGGATGGATAGGACAACAAATACTGAGGGGAAGGGTTAAAAGGTGAGAGAGCATTTACAGAAATTGGTGAGGATGAGTGAAATGGCTTCTTTGAAGGCAGGGATAGAAATGAATGTCCAGTTTGAGGTGTTTTCACAGAGCACTCCAGTCAGAGGTGGCAGTGGTCTGAAACGATGCAAGACCGAGGGTGGATTTGTGTTTTGGTTAACTACTGTTGGAAAGAAGCTCGACAGTATGGATAGGATTTCTTAAGCTTTATTTACATGCAATAGTGCTCCAGCCTGTGTAACCACAACAATGGCCACATTAATAAAAGTGGGGTACAGATTCGAGGATTCCTTCATTTTGATCTCCAGTGCCGCTAGGAAAGGCTAATAATGACACACCAAACTGCATGGGACGCATAACACTGACAAGACAGTCATAATTCCCTCATTCGGCAGTCCTTTGGTGACCAGCAAAACAGTAAACAGAAGTTATTTCAGAAACAATTTAACTCCAAAATAAAAATCAGCTTATGAGTGTGTTACAGATATCTTCCAGAATCTCTCCCATTTAGTGATAACAAAAAATAAACAAAATCTGGCTCGTAAAAATAAATAACTATACAATATATACTCTTTTGTGCTATAACTACAGAGGCTGGGTGCTTTTATGTTGCGTACATTTGTTAATACATTGTTAATGATGAAGAATGCATAATATGTCACTTCTATACACAATGGGACAGTTGTACCTTGAGCACCGTGGAGAGCAGCAACAGCATCAAATCACAACAGGTACACCATTTTGTCGGAATGAAGGCGTTCTGATTCCTCTGTTGTCCACAAAGCAGGATGATACAGAACCTACTTCATGAAATAACCCTCTGGTAAGTTTTAGTGTTTTAGATTGGAATGACTTGGAAGAGTGCATCAGATGGTGTGCATATACTGGGAAGAGAGATAGAATTTGGAAATCTATAGTTGCCAGGCATATAATTATCTTGGAGACTCTCCAAGGAATGCAGACGTAAAAGTACAATAACAGACTTGGTGCACACACAGATGATAAAACGTGGTAACAGATCCTCCCTTTGTCTAAGTTGTATGAAGAGGACGTATCCTTTTTCTCAATATGAACATGTCCTTATAAACAGCATTTCAAAACTCTTATGTACAAAAGCATAAATATATAAATATCTGTGATACAAAAATAAATATTTTTCTCTCGTCTTTTTTTTAAGAGCTTTTCAGGAGTCTTTTGTCCCTTTTTCCTCTGGCGACTTTCAACTTTGGAGGGAATCCACTTCCTGCAGTGGTGCATCTTGGGATAATGGCGTTGTAACTGTTGTTGTGCTGGTGGATCGGTCTTCCTCTTCCAGTACTAAAAGAGGACAGCATGGCAGACCTGTATAGAAGAGAGAGAGAGCGAGAGAGAGGGGAACAAGTGACTTTTCTGAATGTAAGTTCAAGCGTTGTGTTAAGTGCAAAGGTGGAAAGGTGTGTGTGTGCAGCATGGCGTTTAAAGGCAGAACCTTACCTTTCGTTTCCAAGATGACCACGTTGCCAAACTCGCTCTCTCCTCCCTCGTTGAAGCACTGCATCTTGATATCGTAGGCCGTCTCTGGCTGCAGGTCAGTAATGGAGTGCCAGTAGCGGTCTCCCTCCACCACATCCTTCTTGTAGTCGCTGTCGTTGTCGCTGTCCGTGGGCCGGTAGAAGATGTAGAAGCCGTAGATGGGCGTGTTGTTTTGAGGTGTGTACTGGTGTGTGAGAGAGAGAAGCAGGGATGATTTAGTGACACGTGTCTGTCAGACTCCCAAACACACGTAAGGAACCATCTCTACACAGTAATCTCACTCTTCAGTCACCATAAACACATTCTCTGTCTCTTTTAGTTTGTACCATATTACATATCATATACATCCCTTTCTCATTACAGACACTCTCTTCAACTCACCGTCCATTTTAGGATGATGGTCGTCTCGTTGATCGCTTCACTGTAGATAATGTATGGTGCATCTACAACACAAACACACAGTTTTAGAGTTCAATTGGTGACCCAACGCATAATGTAATATCCAAAGAGCTAACATCAGCCAGAATTCCAGCCAGAATTCCATATTTTGTATATTTTTTATATATATATATATATATATATATATATATATATATATATATATATGTTGTTTTTTCTTTATCCCTAAGCTTGATGGACTCGTACCTCGTGCGATTTCATTTGCATGCGGTACATTATTGGAGTAAAAGTGGGCGTCCTCTTCCAGTTCCAGACAGCTGATTGGCCGGTGTGAGGTGTTGAGAAGCTGGAGGGTGGAGTCATCAGGAAGACAACAGACTTCTCCATGGTGCTCTGGACAGCTGAGGGAGACGAGATGTGTGTGAACATTGTTTACCTGTTTACCTCCAGTACACACACACACACACACACACACACACACACGCGCGGGTATAGTTGCATACCTGTTTGAGTAGTGGTAACCAGGTGTGTGTCCGTTTGACAGTGTCTGTGGCAGCAACGTGTCACACTCCAAGCCACACTCCATATCCTCCTGCAGGGACAGGAAAAATAACCGGGTTATACACCAGCACGTTCTCCGAAAGGAAATCAGTTTGAATCCTCCGTAGAATAACGAGTCATCCTGAAGATCGCTCAATCTGTTTTGTGAGTTACCTGGTGCAGTCCTGGCAGGCAGTGTGTGGGGTGATAAGGTTTCCCATTGGGGGTGTATTCTCCGTTAGGGGGGTACACTGCGTGTTGGTGGGCTAGGTGGGGGTCGAGGGGGCACTGTTTGACCAGGGCCAGGCCCTGGAGGGGAACCATGGTGTACTGGCAGGAGGAGACCGGGGAAGCCACAGCAGGGAAACACAGGTCTGACGTTTGCTCTGGCAGATCAAAACAAAAACAAGTTAAGACATTTAGGATGGTTTAGCGGCTGCACCGTTTGCCACGGATCATGTTCCGAATATGTATGGAATATAGTTGGGTATATCGGGGTTTTGTTTTGGTCCTCCTCCTCCTCACTCACTCTGCTTGGCCCATGCCCTCCACAAGCAGAAGGGGATGAAGGCTACGATGATGAAGACCAGCACTCCCAAGACCACGCCCACGATGAGGTAGGGGAGGTCGCTGGGGCGGGGCACCGGGCCCCCAGGCTGCACGGGTCGGAGCGAGGGCACCTCTGACGGAGGAGAGGGCTGGTTTGAGCGAGCTAAGAAAGAAAGATAATCAGTTCACATGTTTAACAACTACCGGTGATTTCATATCAGTTCATATACAAGCAATTATTGAAGTGCAGTGTCAGATAGACAGAAGCATACCTTTCGTTTCCAAGATGACCACGTTGCCAAACTCGCTCTCTCCTCCCTCGTTGAAGCACTGCATCTTTATATCGTAGGCCGTCTCTGGCTGCAGGTCAGTAATGGAGTGCCAGTAGCGGTCTCCCTCCACCACATCCTTCTTGTAGTCGCTGTCGTTGTCGCTGTCCGTGGGCCGGTAGAAAATGTAGAAGCCGTAGATGGGCGTGTTGTTGTGAGGTGTGTACTGGTGTGTGAGAGAGAGAAGCAGGGATGATTTAGTGACACGTGTCTGTCAGACTCCCAAACACATGTAAGGAAGTGATGTGAGACTTCACTCTGTCCTCACAAACACATTGGGGGCGAAAAACACTGTCACTTGTCCCCTTCCTTCCCTTCCTTCCCTTTCTTTATCTTGCTTTCTCTTCCTCCCTCCATCTCGGTTTTGATTCACTCACCGTCCATTTCAGGATGATGGTGGTCTCGTTGATGGCTTCGTTGTAGGTGATGTAGGGCCCGTCGATGGGCCTCTCGTTAGTCCTGCCACTACCCACCACCGTGTACAGCTTGGAGGGTGCACTGGGGGGGCTGGCCCCTATCACGTTCACAGCCACCACTCTGAACTTGTAGGACGTACCTAGAGCGACACAACGGATGTGGTCGGTGAACAATCTACAGCACATCTGGACGCGATTGTGATCATGACTGATTGGAAGAACAACATTAGGTCGACTATGAGAACGAGGATGACTGATGATGTCGACCGTTTTGGAAATGGCAATGATGAGGATAATTATGAGCAATAACATTCAAGTTCGCACGATGATGATGACGATAATAGAAAAAGATGATGGTGTGATCACGATACTAGCAGTGATCAGAGTATAGTGATGCCAATGCTATAGCTGAAGATGATGATGATGAAGAGTCTGACCTTTCTCAAGGCTGCTGATTTCCACAGAGAGTCTAGAAGGGGGGATGTTCGCCACGGCAACCTCCCACTCCGCTCCCTTCTTCTTGTACTCCACCCTGAACGACTGGATGGGGAAACCGCGGTTACCGCGCGGGATCCAGGTCACGTACGCGGACGTCTCCGACGCCGTAGAGATGGTGGGTTTGTCAGGCGCTTCTGGAGCTGAGAAGCAGAAGACAGGACATCAAGCAGACGAATACAACACACACACACACACACACTGTTTCCCCATTGGCCACCCATACATGGTGCGGGCACATGCACACAACAACAACACAGAAACCAGTAGGACACCAACAGACACTTACTGTTGGCTCATCCTTCAGTGGGAGGAGTGAAAGAGATTAGAAGATTTGGAGGTTAGTACAGAATAGAAAGGTTATAGGTTAACGCCGTAGCCTAGGAACAGTGAGAACACAGCCGTTAAGACGGTGTAGATGTGAGTTAAACAGCTCAGATACTCTTGGCAGTGTTGTAGCTGTGCTAGGGTTAGTTACAGGATGTGAGAATGGAGAGGGATGTTTTGTAACGGTTTTTTTCCCTTCCGCAACAGGAACTCACGAGAGAGGCGAGGTGAAGGCACAGGCGGAGTCTTCGGGGGTTCGTTTGGCCCTGGGCTTCGGCGACCTATCGTCATGGAGACAACAACATGAACAAAGACGATTAATACAAACAGGTCGGAGACGATCAATGGAGCCTTTCCAGTTCTGCAAAATAACTGACAAAAAGACTTGGAACACTCAGAGTCCCTTATATAAGAGGGTTGAACTGAACAGATGATGATGATGACCTAGTCTGGTACCTTTGCCTGTTCTGAAGGTCATCATGGCGGGCTGGCCCAGACCGGCACAGTTTTTGGCGGCCATTTCCACCTCGTAGAGGCTGGCGGGATGCAGCTTGGCCAGGGTGAGCTTGTGGAGGGACCCTGGGATGCTGCTGGTGGCCCATTCACCTGGAGGGTCTCCGGTCTGGCACAGGGAGACAGGGAGAGAGACTGTCAGTGCTACTTTAAAAGGAAATGACACAGCCTAAAGCAGTTTGACAGTTCTAATTTTACAAATGTCTATGTGAATCGAACAAATCTCCATGTGAATAATTTGGGTTTGTGCCGACCTGTGGCAGATACCATTTGAATAACTACATCACTGCGAGAACAAGTGTATTCTGAAATGAAGCTGGATGTAGCACCACCATTAAAGCAGCACAGACAGAAAGTACCTTTCTGTACTTGACGATGTATTCCTGCACAGGAGACCCTCCGTCGTGGCGAGGCTTCCAGGTCAGCTCGTAGAAGTCGGACTTGACGGTGCGCGGCTGACTCAGGATGACAGGGGCCTCTGCTGGGGAGATGTGCCCATGCAGCTCTGAGCAGTCCTGGGGGAGCAGGATACCCGTACCCCCAGGCCTCACTGGGGCCTGCTCTCGCAGGACCTTGTCTGGGCTGAGGGGTCGCAGGATGGGCAGCTTGCCGGGACGTGGTGGAACAACTGCAGGTGATCACACGGGGGGGGGGACAGGGTTGGAACTACAGGTAACTGACCACACAGAGGGAGTTCTAGGTCAAGAGACAAGCACACTCCCAAAACCTTTTTGTATTTACTTTAACGTTAGGCTTTAGGCTAGGCTAACTGGTTTCACACAGATTCGTCAGGCATATTTAAAAGATATTGGGTATATAACTGTTAAATTCGTTTTTGAATCCAAACCAAGCAGGCAGTACAAGTCTGGTGTTGGTCTCACCGGTGGGCACGGTGAGGAGGCGGGCGGCGGCCTGGGAGCTGCCCAAGCCGTTCTCCGCCAGGCATTGGTACAGGCCGTCGTCCTGAGGGCCCACGTTGAGGACGCGCAGCACGCGGGCTGACAGGCGGTGGCGCGGAGACGGGGCGAGGGGCCGGGCGTTGTGGAGCCACACCACAGAGGGGGCAGGCTTGCCCCGGGCCTGGCAGCTGAACCTCACGCTCTCGCCCCACGCCACCTCCTGTTGCAGCAGCTCCACCACCACCTGAGGGGGCTCTGGAGGGAGGGAGGGAGATGGGGGGAGGGAGGGAGGGAGATGGGGGGAGATGGGGGGAGGGAGGGAGATGGGGGGAGGGAGGGAGGGGTGTCAATAAGAGAAAGACACATTGTCTCTGTGTGCTTACAGTGGGTTGTGTCATTGGTGGTGTGTCTGTAGATTGTGTGTTTGTGTGTGTGTGTGTGTGTGTGTAGGCAGTCTGGCCAGCCAGTTGATGGTTGGCTGCTAGGGAATCAGGGAGAGGCAGAGCTCATTAGAGCTACAGCAGCAATCCAGCTTTAATTAGGGCCAGATGCTGAGAGACAAACCCACATCACACACAGACTCACACACACACACACACACACAGAGACTCACACAAACGCACACACACACACACACAATCACTGTAAAAACAGTCATCTGTAAATAGCCATGCTCCATCAAGCCAAGTTAACAGAGAGCTCTGTTTCCACACACACACACACACACACACACAGTCTTACACAACCTCAACCCTCACTTAAAAAGACTCACGCACACACACACACACACAGAGACTCACACAAACGCACACACACACACCACTGAAACAGACACACATTCAGCCCTGTGTTCTTTCTTACCACCAAACAGGAGTCAGGCTAACCATCAAGTCTGAGACGCACACCTAAACTGCGCTCAAGATAAACTTCCAAAGAGAAATAGCTGTAGTTTAGCTCTCAGCTAATCCATAAAGCCTGGATAACAACTCTCTGATCCTGTGCCATAGAGACACAAAGAAACCTTAAAACAGTTCTCTCAAACATCCTACGTATCTAAAACTGTTAACACACGATGTCGAAAACATATCAGTTTAAAGATTGTCCATTTAAAGATTGTAGCGACCTTAAACACACACACGCAAGTCTTGGTTACTCACCGAACACCTGGACGTCGTAGAGCGCGGTGGCGGTGTTAGCAGAACCAACACCGTTGTTGGCGTGACACGCGTACATCCCCGAGTCTCCCTCGCCCGCCGCGTCGATCAGCAGGTTGCTGAGCAGGAAGCGCGTGTTGTTATGGAAACGCAGGTCCTGCCCGTCCTTGGCCCATGTGACCTGAGGGGTGGGGGTCCCACTAGCCACGCACTCCAGAACCAGACGCTGTCCCCTGGTCACCATGATGGAGCGCGAGGCCGGTGGGTAGATGATGCGAGCCGCCTCGGACGTGGAGCCTGGGGGGGGGGGGGGGGGGGGGGGGGGGGGGGAGGGGGAAGGAGGGAGGGAGAATCCTTGGTGAATACCAAAGTTAAGGTTCAAACGTGTTGCGATCTGCTATAAATACTGCCCAGAGGTGAGCTTGACTGGGTTTGTTTTCTATCGATCAGAAACAGGGTTTGTTGAGATTCTGTCAAGATTTCATTTGACTTGTTAACCTATTTCACAAAAAAATGTCCTTCAGTTGGAGCCAATTTCTAACTCTTTTTTCCCCAAAGTGGAGATCAGAAAGCTACACCAATAAGTAAGTAAGTATTTTGGTGCCAAGCTAACTAAACAGGAACCACTCGTCACCAGTATGAATGGACAAGGTTGGGCTTCATCTTCAGGTTGACCAGGGGTCAGAGGTCATGGGGACGGGTGGTGGTTACTCACGGCGTACGCGGAGGCGGTCAGTGGAGGTGGAGGTCTTCACCTCCTGGGTGACGGGGTTGTAGGCGGCACACTTGTACAGGCCCTCGTCCTCCAGCGTGGCGTTGGCAATCTGCAGGTTTCCTGACGGCATGATCAGGTAGTTTCCTGTGGCGACACAACCGGGAGAGGGGTTGGAAAAAGCCCCCATGCAACTGGAACAAACAGGGTGCTAGCTGGAGTGTGTTGAATATGTTCTTCATATTAGGTCAGGGACAAGCTAGAGCAGTGTTTCTCAAGCTGGTGTGTTTCTCAAGCTGGTGTGTTTCTCTAGCTGGTGTGGAGAGGGTTGCGTATATGTGCTTCCGCTCCTTCAAAAAAAGTAACTTTTATTTTGATAAGTTCCGATGGTGCGCTTTTATTTTGTTTTTAAAATGTAGGTTTGGAAACTCCGGTTGCTCTGATTCGAACAATAAAATTCTGATCCCAAAAATTCGCAAAAAGAAATTGAACCCATAAATATTTGAGATGAAGGATTTTCTGGTTGCAACATTTGCAACAAATATATTTTTTTACTTTGTATATGTATATGTCTTTACTTTAACTTGAGTGAAAAGGTGTAGTCAGTAGGCCATGTCTTTTTAAACATGAGTTCTGTACTTCTACTTGAGTGAAGGATGTGTGTACTTTTGCCATCTCTGGGTTTGGTAACATAATGTTTCCTCATTTTTGGATGTAAAAACCCCCATTAAAAAGACTTGACGCTTTCAAAATATGTTTTTCTTCTATAAAGTGTTACCCGATAAGAATATGGCAGGACTTGAGTTTGGTGAGGCATAATTAACCACGCAGGGTGCACTTCTAAGAGCTGCCACTAGGTGAAGTCCTGGAGTACAACAGCTGCCAGTCAGAGAGCAGTCTCTTCCATGTGGTTGTGGTTTCACTGCCAGATAAGCTGGATATCAGAAGCTCCTGCACTTTGGATTCATCAGCTTGCCCTCCACAAAGGAGACAGGAGAACAAAATAGAAATAAATGGTTGCAATATAAACAAGTCTATTCCCATGTTTCAACATTCTCCTTATCACTGGCAGTGTTCAGATGGCAGGATTACAGCATTCCAGTAACTCAGCGAGAGTGATAGAGAGAGAGTGACAGATAACTGAGAAAAGGATGAAGAGCAGGAGAGAGAGACTACACATTCTAATGAGCATGATCTCTCTTTCATCCTAAAGAAGAGGGAGAGAGAGAGAGAGAGAGAGAGAGAGAGAGAGAGAGAGAGAGAGAGACAGAGAAAGGGAAAGGTGCAGCACATTAACCTTTCGATGTCTCCAGCCACTCCTGCTTGACGCTGTAGCGGACCTGGGCCTTGGGCTGGCTCTCTGGGAGGTGACACTCGATGACGGCAGTGTTGCCTTCATCCACCTCAATCACCAGCTGGTCGTCTGGCTCAAAGTCACGGAGCTCTGAGATGGTCGAGAGAGCGAAACAGAGAGGGGCGGGCGAGGTTGGGGTAGACAGACACAGAGAGAGAGAGAGAAAGACATGTTGAGGACATTGACACACACAGCAGCTTACTAACATACAAAGCTTCACTGAAGGCTCCAAACAAACACACGGATGAGTTCAATCCACATCCATCAAAGCAGCGGAATCATCATTACATTTTCCTGGTAACGGGCTGAGCGTAGGGACCTGCTGTCGCCATATTGGGTGTATACAGCAGCCTGCTACAGTTGGCATCTTTGATTCCTTCTCCAGCTATGAATAGTGCAGTGTGACAGAGGGCCCGGGCCTGGCTCTGGTTAGGGAGCTGGTTACTGTGGGAAAGCCAGAGGGATTATAGAGGGGCCATGTGCTGTGAGTCTGGGACTCTGCTCTGTAGACACCCTGTCTGCCCGGACGCCATACTGCACAGGCACAGGGCCGACCCCTGACCCCTCGCCCCTCTCGGAGGGCCTGGGGGCCTGGACATGGGGTCAGAGGGGAGAGGTGGCCTTCCTTGAGTTTCAGGGAAAGATAACCAGTTTGGATTGGGAGGAAGTAGCAAAGGCTAGGCTTTGAAACCATGTCTGGAGGGGGGGGACCCCCGAAACCATGCGAAGGACTGACCAGAGAGAGCGGGGGGGGGGGGGGGGGGGGAAGAGATAAACACAAGGAGGGTCGTGACACCGAAGAGGAAACTAAACGGACGGAAAGAGTAAGAGAACATAACGCATGATAAGACCTGCAGAGTGGAAGAAGCCTGACGCCAAGATGGAACCAAAATACAACTTCCCCAGAACCTAATTAAATGTCCAACTTTCCCATGTTGATTTATTCTTTCCAAATATGGCGTCCCTCCATATTTTCCAGAGGTGCTATGGCTTACTGTTGTTTTTGGACTCCCCGCCCTCTGCCAGACAGTTGAACATGAGCCACTAACATGCAGTCAACTCCCCGACTAGACAAACGAGACACTGTATCCAGTTGTGGCGAGATGAACAGGGGTTTAGCTAAGGCCACTTCACGCCATCTGCAGATAGAGACGCAATGCTAAACACACACCTTTCACCATGGATGACTGAAAGTGTGTGACGCGATACACATCTGATCTATTCTCCGTCAGCACAGTATTTCTGTCTGGATGGAGGCTTTAATGGGAACAGTGAGCTATGGGGGAGATTTGGCCTTGACAGGTGCCCCCCCCCCCACCCACCCCCACCTTCTCCTGCACACAACCCTTACCCCTATACCAAGAGAGATGAGAATCCCAGGACATGTCATGCTGAGTGGTGTGTGTGTGTGTGTGTGCGTGTGCGTGTGTCATTCTGGAGTGGGAGGGTGCAGTCTTGGAGAGAGACTGTGATGGTCCATTTGCTAAATCAATCAGGTCCTGTTTTTACAGCTACCCCCTGCCTGCCCCCTCTCGTTCTTTGCCCCTCCCCCCGCCTCTCCCAAATTCCTCCAACAACACCTTTAACCCCCCCCCCCCCCCACACACACACACACACACCTCCACCCCTACATTCTTCTTCAAAACAGTCCCGCATGTGTGGCTCTCAGGTGTGCACAAACGTGTGAGTTATAGTGTGTGTGCATGTCCGTTGTGTGTATGTGGGATGAGTGTGTGTGTGTCCTGCTGGCTCTGTGCAGTGAGACAGGGGCCAGGGACAGGATTGATGGTATTTATAAAGAGAAGCTGGCCCCTTGTTCCAGGGCTGCTTGGCAATGCTGGTTTAAATACTTTGAGATAGACTCTGCATTCATCATCTTTATGTCTGATGGTGGGAGGGCCGTAAGAGTAGAGTGTGTAGATGTTTGTGTGTGTATTGGTCCCTGTGTCATAGCTGTCTCAGTGTTTTAGTACACGAGGGTGTGTGTTTCATGTCTTTGTTGTGTTCATCTATTTGTGGCTGTGTGTGTTTGCAGTCTTCTGGACTCCCTGTCTGTTAAGGGGAGGCTGGCTGTCTACAAAGGAATTCAAGCAGGGAGTTTTAAATAATGTGAAAACAGCTCTGTTCCTTTGGGATAGAGTTCAGACAGATTCTTTAGAATCAGATAGCAGGAAGGGCTTGGAACCCAACTCCCTCTACATCTCTCTCTCTCTTCTCCTCTCTATAACTCATACTTTTTCTTTCACAAACACAAGCATGTTTGACACACACACACATAAAGAGGACAATACGAAGATCCACACAGCCAACAACAAAAAATGCAAAGCAATCAGGAAAACTATAATATGAATGGAAGTGGGAATAAGTCCCCTCTCTCCGCCAACCACACACACAAATAACAAAAGAACCTCATACAGTTTATGTATGCACACACACACACTCAGTCCCTGTGGAGTCATTCCTCTGGTCGGGTTGGGGAGGGAGGGGGGCATTATTAAATTAGAGAGAGGCTTTTGGGAGGGACAAGCCGTCTGGCTCCATATGTGGTTACATCAGCATGATTCATCCACTGTTGGAATGATCAGTGATATCTAATGCCTTATGTACATATGAGGTTTATGAAGCCACACAACGCCTGACTACCAAGACTCTATGAGAGAGGGGAAGAACAGACGACAACAGGGAAAGTAAGGAGAGAATAAGAGGGTGGGAAAGAGACACAGTTGGACTTATACTTGAATCTTCTACTACCTTACGAGAGGCTGACAGAGCAAGAGAAAGAAAGAGTTGGGGTAGAGAGGAAGACTGGAGACTGACATCACGTTTCATCTTGTGAGTGGAGACAATCCTGTCTCAACTGGTCTAAACACCTTGTATTTCTCTGTCTCTCCCTCTCTCTCACACACACACACACACACACCTTACACAGACTAACACACCACACACAAACTCACTCACACACACACATGCAGAAACACTGCAGGCAGGCACCTTCACAGAACGTAAATCCATTGTGACACGTTCATTTAACAATAACTTCGCAGACTATCCTATTCCACTGTGTATCCACCCTATACCCTGTCTGTTTAAGACACACACACATACACACACACACTTGAAAAACAGCCCCTCCGCTCAATTACGGGGCCATAACTCTTGCAACCCCCCCCCCCCCCCCCCCCCCCCCCCACACACACACACACACACACACACTCCTTGCTGTCATCCTCCCCCATCCCCGGTAGATGGAATGTGGTGTTGTGGGTAGCAAGGGAACAGGGGAACTGATGGAGGGATCCAGAGATGGAGGGAGGGGGGGCCCCATCCTGAAAGGGCCCTGCCCCAGGGTCCCTCCACACCAGTGGGTCAGGTTACAGCTTAATGGCCTCTCTCTGTCTCCGTCCCCTGGCACACACTAAACACTGGCTCTCTTCTCAGACTCGCACAACTCTACACTGCTAACCCAACACACAACTGTTTACAACACCATACACACAACAATGCACCAGCGGGTAAGAAACTCCCTCCCCAGTTCCATTTACACCCTCTCTACATTGTGAAGTGAGATAGCGCTTGTTTATTGTTTGTGGAAGGTTTGACTGGAACCAAAGTGGTTTAGTTAATCGTCTAGTTAATCGCAGTATTAGGTTTTGAGTTCGCACAATTATAGTATTTGTTTTAAGTGTACAGTGTGTTTATACCTTAGTATAGATTATATGCATATGCGTACTTCCAGGCTGAAATACGAATGAAAGTGATCTTGAGTATATCGGTATATTCATTTGGACTAGTACTCACTAGCTGCAGTGACGTTAGCAGGCACGCTAGCGAGGGCTCCAGCCCCGGTGCTGGCCACACACTGGTACCTCCCCAGGGTCAGGTTGGTGAGGGCGGGGATGAGCAGGGCTCCAGGTGCCACCACCACGCCCAGCTCCCCGCCCGCCCCGCCAGCCAGCTCTTGGCCGTTCAGACGCCAGCTGATGTTGGCGCTGGAGGGGAGGGCCGTGCAGCGCAGGGTCACGCTGCCCCCCAGTTTCTGAACCACAGAGAGAGGCTCCTGGGTGAAGACTGGGATCTCATCTGCGGAGGGAGAGATCAGGGGGAGAAGAGAGAGTCAGGAGGGGAGGGAGAAAGGAGAGAAGGGAGGGAGAGATAATCAAAGAGAGATAAAATTGAGTTTGTTTATGGTCTACATATGCTCTCGTGTAAATTAACGGACACAAAAACCAGGCTCTGTCAAACAACATGCTACAAGCAGAGACAGTGGCGGTGGACTGACCAGAGACAGTGACGGTGGACTGACCAGAGACAGTGACGGTGGACTGACCAGAGACAGTGACGGTGGACTGACCAGAGACAGTGACGGTGGACTGACCAGAGACAGTGGCGCCGCTCTGCAGGCAGCAGAGCAGTACTGCACCCAGAGCACAGAGCACTCGAGCCCTTCGCTTTTTCATCCAGGGAGTCCAGTCCAGCGTTCCAGACATCTTCCATACACTACCCCCTGCAGGGGCGAGAGAGAGAAGCAGAGTTAGACAACCCTCCAGCAGCATCTGAGCACCCACACATGTGCAAGGCACAGCACACAAGAGTCATGTCCCTTCGGAAGTACTAATCCTGGTGAAAACAAAGCCCCCATCTCAGCGCTGACCCCCAACACTCCTACCGCCCACACCCGCTAGCCCCGAGCTCATCAAAGAAGCGCCCTCATTCTGCAGGCAGTAACCTGAGCCTCCCTTCCCCCACCCGCGCCCCCCAGGCCTCACTCAGGTGTAACTGATACAGGTAGAGGGGCCGAGGAGAGCAGGAGGGGGAGGGAGCACAGAGCAGCCATTCACCACTCCTGACAAAGAACAACTGAGAGGGAGGACAGGGGGTGAAACAGAGGACTATAGTCCTGCAGTGTGTGTGAGTGTGTGTGTGAGTGAGTGAGTGAGTGAGTGAGTGAGTGAGTGAGTGAGACAGAGACAGAGACAGAGAGAGAGAGAGAGAGAGAGAGAGAGAGAGAGAGAGAGAGAGAGAGAGAGAGAGAGAGAGAGAGAGAGAGAGAGAGAGAGACAGAGAGAGACAGAGAGAGACAGAGAGAGACAAAGTATTTGTGGTTGAGGAAAAGAGGAGCGAGCGACATAAAGAGTGCATGCGTGACAGAGGGGAGAGAGGTAACGGTCAGTCTATTAACAGTTAATACAGTTAGGGCAGCTTTTCTCTCTCCCGTGTCCCACTCTGCCAAGTTTCCCAAATTCTTTCCTGTCAGGTTAAACTAACAACTTCCCGTCAGGATGAGGAGGGTGGTCTACAGCTCCCACACTGCAAATCTCTCTCTCACTCACTCTTTCACTCTCTCTGCCAGTCTCACACACACACACTCACACATCACAAACACACATTCCCATACAGAAACATGCACACACTGACTACATGCAGTACAGGACCAGTTATATGGGTATAATTCTAGACAGAGAAGTTCTCTCTCTGGAGATACTGGAATGCTGTAATCCTGCCATCAGGGCCATCTGAACACTGACAGTGATAAGGAGGCTATCTGGAGAATGTTGAAACATGGGAATAGACTTGTTTATTTTGCAACCATTTATTTCTGCGTCCTCCTGTCTCCTTTGTGGAGGGCAAGCTGATGAAGCCAAATGCAGAAGCTTCTGACATCCAGCTTATCTGGCAGTGAAACCACAACCACATGGAAGAGACTGCTCCATACACACATACAGTACCAGTCAAAAGTTTGGACACATTTTACCATTCACTTTTAACTGGTGCTGTACATGAACCTGCATTCAACAGCACATGGACATGATAGCCCTCTAGGCATATGTATACCTATATGTGTAAGAGTATACACAAACCTCTCTCTCTCGGTCAGATACACATGCAAACATG
>NC_061067.1:989948-992448 GCF_021917145.1 Hypomesus transpacificus
ATGACTGGGTGTAGACTGGATGAAGACTGTTCCTCCTCACATCCCCTGTGGAGTCTACTCAAAACGGTCCAAGGTTGCGCCACATCTGAATACTTCCCAGGAGAAACGTCTGTCCTCTATAGTGTTCCCATTCTAAACCCTCTACCTCCACCCCCCCTCCCCATCAAATACTAACCCAGATGTGTGCTTCTCTCCTCCGCTCCACCCCTCAGGGCCCTTCCCCCCCCCCCCCCCCCCCCCCCCGTCTGGGAGCAGGGACAACCCAGGACAAGACCACTCACTTCATGGTCAGGGGCTGGGTGCCTCCCCCCCCCCCCCCCCCTCCCTGTCCACAAAACTAAACCTTATTTCCGTGTTCCAGACCTGGGAGCTGGCCCTCAACCCTGTCTTTCTGACTGACTGAAGACCACCTGTGCTGGATTTCCAGAATCTTGCCTTGCACTCTCCAATTTGAATAAAGATGGCTCTAATCTGATGACATGAAACAAAACACAACAGAAACACACACATGCACACACAGCGCTACTCTCTCTCTCTCTCTACCTTACAGTCACGAGCTAGAGAACACACAGTCAACACACCGAGTCCTTACAGCAGTGCAAGTTTGTCCACTTGCTGAGAGGAGAGGAACAAAAGATGGAGAGAAGGAGAGAGAAAGAGATGTTTGTGATGAGATGCTAATGAGAGCCGTGGTGAGTCAGGGAGAGAGAGGGGGATGCAGTGAGGAAGCTAGATAGAAAAGCCCTCAGGTCGTGAGGCCAAAGGTCATAGGTCACGAAGACAGGGGCGGTCAGCTCAAACCCAGGCGCTACCTGTGTTTGTCTGTGCCCTGAGCCCACAGGCTCTATGGGACCTCAGCTTTAGCTTTGGGCCTGCGGAAGGTTTAACCAAGGGACACCAGGAAGTTAGAACAGTTATGACATCATCTCTCTCCTTTAACACTCATATAGCTTAAAAGTGAAAACTAGGAACTAATGGCTAAACTAAACATGGCTGAAATTACACTTCCCATTTTAACTTTTCAAAGGTTGAGTATCTATAATACTCCTATTAATATGATATTGTTGGACTGAATTAGAGTCATCAATGTTAAAATCCCACAATCCGTGATGACTAACGACCCTGCCTACGAGTAGAGGTGCAATCCCACGATGCTTTGCGGTGTGCGTACCTGCGGCCGCTGGCATCTCGGAGGACAGCAGCCCCCGGGTCCACGGCCCGCGCCTCCAGCTCCTGCACCTCCTCCAGGAGGGACTTCCTCACCGTGCGACGGCCCCTACCACACACAGGAGAGCAGGCATGAACACACCTGACCAGGATGGCTTCACATGGTGCAGGCCAAGCTCACGTGGAAACAGACAATAAGGGTCAGGTACTCACGCGTTCCACGCAAAGTCTTTGAGTAGACAAGCTGCCGGCACCAGGACCAGACCCAGCCAGAAGTGCCAGCACTGCATGACTCTCCCAGCCTGCCAACAACACAGCACAATGTGTTAGCACAACGTCATGCTAGCATATTACAAACACAGCCAACATGTTAGCACGATGTCATGCTAGCACATTACAAACACAGCACAATATGTTCGCACAATGTCATGCTAGCACATTACAAACACAGCACAACGTCATGCTAGAACATTACAAACACAGCAAAACATGTTAGCACAACGTCATGCTAGCACATTACAAACACAGCACAACGTCATGCTAGCACATTACAAACACAGCACAACGTAATACTAGCACATTACAAACACAGCACGATGAAGCCCAGACACAGCCTTGGCACAGTCACAGTCAGCACGGTAGGATACACAGTGAGGAGAAACGCTTCATTAAATAACCACAGGGGCTCTGTTCCCTCCTTGGCCCAGGTGCAGTCAGCCTCACTGACCTCTGACCTCTCAACCCTAAGCCAGTCTCTAGGGCTTAATCATCCACACAACTACTCTGTACTCTGTCTTGCTTCCCTCAATCTTTCCTCCCCCACTTTGCCTCTCTCAATCTCTGCTCCCTCCTTCCCTCTATCTCAGAGACCGTTCCCTCCCTCTGTCTACACCAATCCAACCCTTCCTTTCACAATATCAGTCTCTTTCTGTCTCTCTTTCTCCAAGTCTCTCTCTCACCCTCACCCTCTCCCTATCAATCCCTCTCTCTCTTTCTCCCTCTCAGTCTCTCTCTCTCAGTCTCTCTCTCTCCCTCTCAGTCTCTCTCCCTCTCAGTCTCTCTCTCAGTCTCTTTCTCCCTCTGTCTCTCTCTCCCTCTCAGTCTCTCTCTCCCTCTCAGTCTCTCTCTCTCTCTCCCCCTCTCAGTCTCTCTCTCAGTCTCTCTCTCTCTCAGTCTCTCTCTCTCCCTCTCAGTCTCTCTCTCCCTCTCAGTCTCAGTCTCTCTCTCAGTCTCTCTTTCAGTGTCTCTCTCCCTCTACAACATGGATTCCCCCTCAGGGCAGAGTAGGAGTCTCTGTGCTGGCTCTATAAGGCTGTGACCTGAGGAGGAGAGA
>NC_061067.1:997448-1043817 GCF_021917145.1 Hypomesus transpacificus
ACAATCATGTGAGATAATCATAGAAACACACGATCGAGCACACACACACACACACGCACGCATACACACACACACAGGCCTGAGTGAGGGGGACAGTGGCAGAGAGACCGCGGGTCCCATGGCGGTCTGCACCTGCTGACATCCTTAACATCAGACAGGAGGGGAGGGGAGGGGAGAGGGGCACAGCTGACAAATGCCCCTCACCACAGACTGGCCAGAGTGACCCTCACACATCCTACACAAACACACACACACACACACACTCAGCCAGGAAGTATGCATCAACAGTAACTGTGCGTGGGGTTTGTGTAAGTGTGTGTGTAAGTGTGTGTGTGTGTGTGTGCATGAGACAGAAAGCAGACACCAGAGGGGCACCTCATCCATCACTGTCAACCAACTCGACAAACAGCTGCAAAATGTCTCTGTTAATGTACGAGTGTGTTTGTGTGTGTGTGTGTGTGAGAGAGAGAGGAGGAAGAAGAAGGTTTCAGAAGGGAGGGCTTTTAAGAAGTCCACCTGCCTGCTAGTCAGACAGCAGTCTCCCACTGAGGAAACTCTCTAAACAACCGTCACACACACACACACACACACACACACACACACACACACACACACACACACACACACACACACACGTGCGTCAGAGCAGGAGAGGGGGGTGAGGGCAGAGGGGGCTGAGGGCAGAGGGGGGTGAGGGCAGAGGGGGGTGAGGGGAGAGGGGGGTGAGGGCAGAGGGGGGTGAGGGCAGAGGGGGCTGAGGGCAGAGGGGGGTGAGGGCAGAGGGGGGTGAGGGGAGAGGGGGGTGAGGGCAGAGGGGGGTGAGGGCAGAGGGGGCTGAGGGCAGAGGGGGGTGAGGGCAGAGGGGGGTGAGGGGAGAGGGGGGTGAGGGCAGAGGGGGGTGAGGGCAGAGGGGGGTGAGGGCAGAGGGGGGTGAGGGCAGAGGGGGATGAGGGCAGAGGGGGGCTGAGGGCAGAGGGGGGTGAGGGCAGAGGGGGGTGAGGGGAGAGGGGGGTGAGGGCAGAGGGGGGTGAGGGGAGAGGGGGGTGAGGGCAGAGGGGGCTGAGGGCAGAGGGGGGTGAGGGCAGAGGGGGGTGAGGGCAGAGGGGGGTGAGGGCAGAGGGGGGTGAGGGCAGAGGGGGGTGAGGGCAGAGGGGGGTGAGGGCAGAGGGGGGTGAGGGCAGAGGGGGGTGAGGGCAGAGGGGGGTGAGGGCAGAGGGGGGTGAGGGCAGAGGGGGATGAGGGCAGAGGGGGCTGAGGGCAGAGGGGGGTGAGGGCAGAGGGGGGTGAGGGGAGAGGGGGGTGAGGGCAGAGGGGGGTGAGGGGAGAGGGGGGTGAGGGCAGAGGGGGCTGAGGGCAGAGGGGGGTGAGGGCAGAGGGGGGTGAGGGCAGAGGGGGGTGAGGGCAGAGGGGGGTGAGGGCAGAGGGGGGTGAGGGCAGAGGGGGGTGAGGGCAGAGGGGGGTGAGGGCAGAGGGGGGTGAGGGCAGAGGGGGGTGAGGGCAGAGGGGGGTGAGGGCTTCACCTCGATGATGTAGAGCACCACGTTCTTGTAGAAGCAGTACAGGATGCACTTGGTGACACGGTTGTAGCTCCACGCCCCGTGGACCAGGAGCAGCTTCTCCAGGTAGGAGAACTGGAGGCAGACAACACACACACACAGTCAGACAACACACACACAGTCAGACAACACACACACACAGTCAGACAACACACACACAGTCAGACAACACACACACACACAGTCAGACAACACACACACACACAGTCAGACAACACACACACAGTCAGACAACACACACACACACACAGTCAGACAACACACACACAGTCAGACAACACACACACAGTCAGACAACACACACACACACACAGTCAGACAACACACACACAGTCAGACAACACACACACACACACAGTCAGACAACACACACACACACACAGTCAGACAACACACACACACACACAGTCAGACAACACACACATTGTGAAATCCAGTGTGTTTGTGTGTTTGGTTGGGGCTGGGGGATAATGAGTGGATAGAGAGAAGGGGGTGGAGAGAGGAAACAGGCCCAGTGATAGAAAGATCAAATAAGTACACACCCAAGGGTTAGGGAGTGATAAATGGAGAGAGAAAGAGAGAGAGCGAGCATGACAAAGAGAACGAGAGAGAGAGAGCGAGCATGAGAGCGAGCGAGCGAGCATGAGAGCGAGCGAGCGAGCATGAGAGAGAGAGCGAGCATGAGAGAGAGCGAGCATGAGAGAGAGAGAGAGAGAGAGAGAGAGAGAGAGAGAGAGAGAGAGAGAGAGAGAGAGAGAGAGAGAGAGAGCGAGCGAGCATGAGAGAGAGCGAGCATGAGAGAGACTGTGGAAGAGATTCCAACTTTCCTCATGAAATACCTCAACCCACCCACCTCCTCTCTCTGTCCACAGGAGCATATGCAAACCATTAGCACAGGAGTGCTACCAGCTTCCAAACAAGCTGGAGAACGGACCCCTCTGTGTGTGTGTGTGTGTGCTAAACACACCTGTGCTATGGAGTAGTCGGAGGAGTTAGTGGCCTGCATGCCTTCGTTGCCGCTGATGCCCACTCCCACGTGGGCGGTCTGGATCATGCCCACGTCGTTGGCCCCGTCCCCGATGGCCAGGGTGATGGCCTTCACGTGCTTCTTCACCATGTCCACGATCTCAGACTTCTGGAGGGGGGACACTCTGGAGGGAGGGGGAGAGAGAGGGGGGGAGTGAGTGAGAGAGACACAGAGAAGAGCGGAGAGAGAGAGCGAAATAGAGGGTCAGTTTGGAATGCAATAAGAAAACATGAACTGTTAACCAGATAGACTGTAGATGTAGACACTGTAGAAAGATTTGAACCCCCCCCCCCCCCTTCCTCAACACAGACATGTTTTACTACTAAATCCATGCAGAACAACAGGATGTAATGTGCTGGTTAAGTAGACAACGTGGGGAGAAGGAGTGAGTGAGAAAGAAAGGGGAAAAGATTTGGCAGAAAAACAGAGAAAGACTTCAAACACATGAGGTCTTAGTTTGGTACAAAAGGTAACAGGAAGCTCTGAATCACTGCTGTACCAGGGGAACCAACAAGGCTCATTTGATGTGTGCTGTGTGTTTGAGTGTGTGTGTGTAGTGGTTCAGGGAGGCCAGGATGTCCCAGTGGTACTCCACCCTGCTGACCTGCTCCTCCTGACCTCTCTCTGGTCTCTCTCTGGTCTCTCTCTGGACTCTCTCTCTGACTCTCTCTCTGCCTCTCTCTCTGCCTCTCTCTGTCTGGTCTCTCTGGTCTCTGTATGTCTGTCTCTCTCTGGTCTCTCTTTGTCGGTCTCTCTCTGGTCTCTCTCTGTCTCTCTCTGGTCTCTCTGGTCTCTCTGGTCTCTCTCTGGTCTCTGTCTCTCTCTGTCTCTCTCTGGTCTCTCTGTCAGTCTCTCTCTAATCTCTCTGGTCTCTCTCTGTATCTCTCTGGTCTCTGTCTGGTCTCTCTCTGTCGGTCTCTCTCTGATCTCTCTAGTCTCTCTCTCTCTGTGTGTATGTGTGAATGAAATGATAATGCAGGGCCAACAGTAGAACAGGGAACTTCTGGTTCTGTACCCTGAGCTCCACCTTCCAAAGGATGTGTGGCCTCACAGCTTTGGAACAAAGCCTCTGTTAATACATGTAAATGTACAGCGCTAAATAGATGAAGGCCTTTCAATAAATGATTAGTTAAATTGGAAAAAAGGATGCAAATGAGTTCAACCTTTCCAACATGCTCTCCCACACACACACACACACACACACACACACACACACACACACACACACACACCTGCTCCAGGGGGAAGCCCACGGGTCATAAAGACTGACTGGTCTGCCATGAGCAGGACCAAGGCCCGGTCAAGCTGAAACCACAGAGCTGGGTGGTCCGCTTAGTATTCACCACACACACACACACACACAGACACACAGACAGGGTATTTTCAAGGGGAAACCCGTCGAGAAAGACTTGGCCTTTGTACCTGGTGCTGAGAGATGAGCTGAGCCTCGGCTCACTGAAGTCTGTGTGTCTGTGTGACAGACTTAGCTTCCATCATGATCTCCTTTTGTGTGTCTGTCTCTGTGCATGTGTTTACTTCTCTCTCTCTCCCCCTCTCTCTCCCCCTCTCTTCTTCCCTCACACACACACACACACACACACACACCCAGTCTGGGACTGGTGACGCTGGGGATAAAAGGGTCTTAATGTTCTTCATGGTGAAACTGAGCAGAAAATAAGGAGTTTAAAGTGGCTGTTTAAATAAACAGAGAGTGAAGATAGGAACCAAGCATGCCCGTTTCCCCAGCAACACCAACCTTTACATGTAGATGGACTTAAAAACCCAAACACATACAGTAACAGCACTGACGTACACACACACATGATGTAATCCACACCTCTATTCATTGGCTATGAACTAACAAGACACTACCATTATAGACAATCACATAATCAAACTATGTAATGCACAGACACACACGCACGCACACGCACACAGCAGGCGGAAAGGATCCCAGTCACTTCTGCACCTCAGTCTGCTTATGGCAGAGGGAGGGGTGGGGAGGGGGGGTTGGAAGGCTGTTTGTAAGGCCTGGGAGACCTGAGTCCGGATACGGCCTTTATGCTAGAGAGAGTCAATTACTCCCCTCCTCCTGAAACACACACACACAGAACCCATGTTGGCAGAAATCCACACACACACGCACGTGCACACACACACACGCACGTGCACACACACATGCGCAGCTGGCTCAGGATGGAAACATGACTAAATAAGGGCACGTACAGTAAACATTCTCTGAGTGCAGTATACTTTATATGAATGAAAAGTGTGTGGATGTGTGTGTGTGTGTGTGGAAGTGTGTGTGTGTGGAAGTGTGTGTGCGTCGTTTCTGGGTTAACAGCAGTAAGTGAGTCATGACTTTGACATTTCCATGCAGAGCAGTGTATTACATTACCCCTGTGAGCCACATGCCAAGCTTTTATCATCTCCATTCATTTACTGACCCTGGGCAACCTGCAACCTTTAACACACACGGTACACACACACACACACACACACACAGTACACGCACACACTCTCTCACAGAGATGGGAGTCTATGTGGAGGGAGTTCAGGTCTCTGCAGTTAAGTGGCCAGCCTCGGACTGAAGAGGGATGTGTGTGTGTGTGTGTGAGCATCCTACCGGCAGCAGATCACAGCCTTGCAGGAGAGCGCCAGGTCCAGAAAAGCCTGTCGGAGCTCGAAGGAGAGAGCGTACTTCAGCGTCTGTCCGTCTATGATGAGCGCCAGCTCGTTCTCCTTCCCCAGAGACTCTCCCAGGGAGGTGCAGTGGGCCGTCAGGGCGGCACGCGTCGCCTGCAGGGGGGCGACAGAGCCCAGGTCAGGGGGAGCACGGACACACACACACACACACACACACACAAGACACGCCACACAGACACACACACACACACACACTGACTGACACGCCACGGTGAAACTGTGGGAAAGTCTTAACGCTGGAAGAAGCCGAAGGAGGCGTTTTAAGTGGTGCCACATCGGCCGTCGATGCCCCTGTCGTTTTCTTCCACAAACACATCTGGTCTCTATCACCAAGCGCACCCCTGAGCCACACACACACACACCTTACTGTACAGGAACAGGCATTAGCAGAGAGAGGGAGCACAATGGACCGAGGGGAGGGAGGGAGACAGAGAGAGAAAGGGAAGGGTCAATATTGTGAGAGAACAAGTAAGGCAGGGAGTAGAAAGTGATCCGTGTCGTGAGGACGTTAGCGCTCCAGGCTGCGTTCATCTCTTTTCATTCAGAGCAACACAATCTCAACTCTCGTACCACGTCAACACAGCCACACATCAAGTACCGTGTATCGTTTACGGTCCAAAACACACTCCCTTCCCCCCCTCCCATACACACATTAGAAGGTGTAAAAACAAGCAGGACAGGGCGAGTGCGTGAGGCGGTGAGTGTGCAGGCCTGTTTATGGGGCAGGAGTTTGGGGCAGTTTTGATGGAGCTGATGATACTGGAGGAGCAGTCACTAATGGAGAAAACAAACATCTCATCCACGGTAATGAGGAACATGTGGGGGAGCCTGCACGCAACACGCTATGAGGCAGGCCACACACACACACAGGCCCAAACAAACATATGAAGAAATATGACATACAGACATACAAAAGTACATTTGATTCTGTAATCAGTTACGAAACATAAACTTCAGATGTGCTGATGAAGGCATCTTAAAAGACAAACTAACATTGCTATTATGTTATTCTCATATAACACACACACACACTCACTCACAGAGAGAGAAACAGTGGCACCAACGCACTGTCTAGAGTATTCCTGGCAGCTGACCCTAGCTCATCCTGTCATCCATACTGAGATGACCCCTCTCTCAACTTACCAATGTGTGACACACTTCTCAGTAGCACACACACACACCACACACACACACACCACACACACACACACACACCACACACACACACCACACACACACACACCACACACACACACACCACACACACACACACCACACACACACACACACACACACCACACACACACACACCACACACACACACACCACACACACACACACACACACACCACACACACACACCACACACACACACACACCACACACACACACACACACACACCACACACACACACACCACACACACACACACACACACACCACACACACACACCACACACACACACACACCACACACACACACACACCACACACACACACACACACACACCACACACACACACACCACACACACACCACACACACACACACACACCACACACACACCACACACACACACACACACACACACACACACCACACACACACACACACACACACACACACACACACACACACACCACACACACACACACCACACACACACACACACACACACCACACACACACACACCACACACACACACACACACCACACACACACACACACACACACACACACACACACACACACACACACACACACACACACACACACACACACCACACACACACACACCACACACACACACCACACACACACACACACCACACACACACACACACACACACCACACACACACACACACACCACACACACACACACCACACACACACACCACACACACACAAACACCTTTGTTCCTACAGATCCACCTCAACGCCTCATTTTTCCCGCTAAAAGTAATGCCTGCTCCACATTCCCTCTAAAACACGACCCAGAGCTCATCTCCCAGAATTCCCTGTCCTTGTTTTCTCAGCCCGGAGCTGGGTGTTTTCCTTTGTGCTCCGGAATTCCTGTTTGCATTTACCTTCTCCCAAACAGGCCCAAGAAAAACACAAATAGAATGACGGGATTAAAGGAGATTACAGGTTGTCAGAGTTCTGCAAATCACAGTCTGTGTTTGTGTGAGAGCGTGCGTGCGTGCGTGTGCGTGTGTCTATGCATGCATGCGGGTGTCTGTGTCCACATACACAGTCAGTCACCAATCCTCTACACCCATGTCAAATCCAACATGTGTACAGCAGAGAAGATGTATTTTACGGTGGATGTAGATGTTAGGTGAGATAGAAAGAGGAATGCTATATGCTGCGCGGCTAGGCTAGCTGGGGTGCGCGGGCGGGAAAGCATGGCTAGCAGGGAGCAGTACAGCCAGGCAGGCTATCACAACACCATGAGGAATATCAGCCTGTCCTGGTTGTAGCCTTGGGTATACACAATGATACTCATACAAACACACTCATACATACACACACGCACACAAGCTAAATGGGCAGCAAACAGCTTAATGGTTTTGCATAGAGGTGGTAATGGTCGTCAGCTACTTGTTAGGGCATCCCCAGAGAAGACAACAGCAGCACACAAACACTCTCTCTCACACACACACCCCAACAAAGGACAATGCTACACACCCACTCCATAAAAGCTGAAACAGAGAGCTGGAGTGTCCCTAAACAGACGATCGCTAACCAAAGGCTAAACACAAGTTAGCACAACAGCTGGCCAAACAACCTAAGCCAGCTAATGCAGAGCAACTTAACAGAACCTGTCTGGTTCTGTCTTAGTTGATTACCAGACTTCTAGTCATGGAGCAGCACCATGACATGGAACTGGCTACTGAACTTTAATTCAATCCGAATACAAGAATACATTGTTTTGTTAACCCGATAGAGAGGAGACTGTGTATACAAAACATAACCCACGGGCATCATTTAGCAGCAATTAATCATTTTTCTCACGCAGAAATAGGTTGTTCCCAGTTTAGAGGGGTCTGTACAAATCAAGTCATGGACATATTTCCTTGTCATCGAATGACAGAACTGAGCAAAAAGCATTTTCATGTTCCAAACTAAATGTTGTTTTATTTAAATGCATTTCAGCTGAGAACAAAGCGAAACACATTTTCTCACACACACACATTAAAAGCACATGGACACGCACACACACACATCTACATATTTTGTAAGCCATGTTCTCAGGCCCCTGTATGGAATCTTATCAGGTTTATATTTAGAGCTGCGAGAGTTCAGGGGGGGAGGTCACCTTGTCTCTCACACACACACACACAAACACTCCGCAGTCCGCACATAGGTAGGGCTAGCCTTAAAGGGGCGGGATCTGTTCCCCATTCATAGATGGGAGGGGTGGGGTGGTGTGTGTGTGTGTGTGGGGTGTGGAAAGGCATGCTCATATCTGAGGTGCAGATTCTGTCATCGGTCAGATTTAATACAGCGTTTAATTATCCCAGCCAGAGCATCTGTCTAAACAGACATCCACATCCTCCACTGACAGGAGCACACACACACACGAACATATGCAGAGATAAGTATACACGCACACACACACACACAGGCACAGGCACACGCACTCGTCCTGCTGTGTGAAGAATTCAGACTTGGACACCTACAGTACCTATAAATCGCAAACGTCACACGACCTGTGTTGCTCGGGTTTCTGAGGAGAGTGAGTGTGTGTGAGAGAGCTATGGGTGGATGGAGAGGGAGAGAAATGATGAATGGGCAACACACAGTGAGGATGTTTGTGTAGGAGTTGTAATGCGGGCGGTGTGACAGGAGAAAGGGGGGTTGTGGGTAAGATTGATGAAATGTATATCCAAGACTATCGCACTCATCTGGGTGCAAGCCACCACCTTTACTGTAAAGACTGTGTGTGTGTGTGTGTGTGTGTGTGTGTGTGCGTACATGAGAAATAGAGGAAGGGTTACCGGGGGTGTGTGTATACATGAGAGAGAGCTCGAGGGAGGTTTAGCGGATGTGTGGTGTATATGTGTGTGTGTGTGTGTGTGTGTGTGTATATATATATGTGAGGCATCTGATAGGAGGGTGACAGATGGAGCCTGTCACAGCATCACAATCCCAGGCCGCCATGTTTACCCAGGAGGCATTGCTCGCTCGATTTGTTTTGACGAGAAGGAGCGCCAAAAGGAGATCGCATTACCCCCTCACTCATCCCCATCCCAGATCTCTCTCTCTCGCTCTTTAAATTCCATTCCCCTCGGATTGACTCTATCCCTTACAAAATACAATTAACAAATTCCCTGTCTTACTCGCAAACACATATTCATACATACCTGCTCTCCTGGCTACTTAAATATCTATCATTCTGACTCTCTCTGTTTCTCTCTCTCAAACACAGGCTGTCTAGTGTCTGGGGAGAGGGGGGGAGGTGCTGACAGCTGGATAGGTAGGAGCGTGAAGGAGACATGGAAAAGGAGAGGGGGATGGAGGGGCGGGGGGGAACATCCGCTAGACTACAAACCGCAAGATCAACAGATGAGCTCGGTCTCACAAAAGGACCAGAAGTAGGTGTGTGTGTGGGGGGGCGGGCAGGACAGACCTTAGAGGGATATGGGGCAACAGGCCGCTGGTTTAAACGGTGACATTTCCGACACCATCGAGCTTCTGCTTTCTCTCACGACAGAGCTCCACATTCACACACCCTCTCTCTCCCTCTCTCCACTCCCCCCCCTCTCTCCCTCTCTCCTTCTCTCCACTCCCCCCTCTCCCTCTCCCTTCCTCCCAGTCCCATCAGTTATTTAAAGTGCAGTCAGATACGACCAAGACGTTTGCTTTCATCCTTACCACCCTGCTCTTGCCAGTGTTCTGAACATGATCTCTCCCTCTCCAACACATCGACAACACAACACAATGTATCATTTGATTAAATCCAACACATATGAAGCTAGGTTTCATGATTTTTTCCACAAAATACAGTGATGAGATACAGTCAACTATCAGTCATGGTTTAGGGTCACTCTTACACTCAATAATAACCAACTTTTTAAGCTACAGTGAACACACACAAGTCTGTCTCTCCTCACTAAACTTCTTTCCATACATCCACCACTCTCTAAAAGGGCAAATGTTGACCTCGATTCCTCTGTCTAAACAATCACAGGGTTTGCACACTTTTCTATAAATTCCCTGTGAACACAACCTTACACACACACACAGTGTACACACTCAAGACACGCTAAAAGGTTCACAGGCCCTAGTCCCTCCTGCTATCTGTCTCCTGTCTGTCTCTCGTAAACATCACAAGAGCTTCAGACAAAGAGTGACTGACGCTAACTGTGTGCACGTGCGCGTGCATGTGCATGGATCACAACTCTCACATGAAAGTCATCTAGTCCCTTGGACACAGAACACATACATGGTGCTAGCAGTTATGGAAGCCTCACTGCAAATCTAATCTGAAGAATTAGGAACAGCTCAACTCTTTCCTTCTCTGTGGCTGTTTGACACACACACAACTTGTTTCATGTTGTTTACCGTTCACTAAATTAGATCATTCTCATGAAAATTGTAAAAGAGGCTGACAAAACACACTAGGCATGCTTGCATGTGTATGCCTGTGTGTGTATGCCTGTGTGTGTGTTTAAGGGACAGACAGAGAGAGGGGGAGAGGTGAAGCAACAGAGCGGTATCTGTCTCTCTTTCATCCTCCTCTCCAGGACGACACCAGACACCTTAATCACCTCCACCTGCGTGCAGACAATGAGCCACACCCACAAATCTGCACACCACACCCTAGTTCCCACGGTTACCTTCTGTAGACAACCCCCCCCCCCACCCTCAACACACACACTTTCTGTACACACACACACACGAAGATGTACAAGCAAAAACACACACGTTCAATGTCACATACTATCTTGCATGGTGAAAAAGAGTGAGAGAAAGAAAACTTAGAGCAAAGACGAGGGGAAGAAGGAGAGAGAAGGGAGAGGAAGGAGAGGAGGGGAGGGAGGGAGGAGAGGAGGGAGGAAGGAGAGGAAGAAAAGGAGGATGGGAGGAAGGAAGGAGAGGAGGAGGGGAGGGAGGAAGGACAGGAGGAAGGAGGGGAGGGGAGGGAGGAGGGCGTACTCACGTCCAGTGAGTCTTCGTTGACGATGATGAGGGACATGCCATGTGTCACCAGGCGACAGGAGTAACCTGAGACAGAGAGACATGGCTCACTTTCTACTCTCTCACTCCATGCCCTGATGTGGACAGGACATACTGCCATACTGAATGGAAAACATCTTAAAACGGTTTCTTATTTTGTTTATTGTATTCCCCATTCCTCCCCCTCTCCTCCCTTCTTGACCTCTCTGCCTCAGCCCTCTCCCTCCCTACTCTCTCTCTCTCTCTCTCTCTCTCCCTCCCTACCCTCTCTCTCTCTCTCTCCCTCCCTACCCTCTCTCTCTCTCTCTCCCTCCCTACTCTCTCTCTCTCTCTCTCTCCCTACTCTCTCTCTCTCTCTCTCTCCCTCCCTACTCTCTCTCTCTCTCTCTCTCTCTCTCCCTACTCTCTCACTCTCTCTCTCCCTCCCTACTCTCTCTCTCTCCCTCCCTACTCTCTCTCTCTCCCTCCCTCCCTACTCTCTCTCTCTCTCTCTCTCTCTCTCTCTCTCTCTCTCTCTCTCTCTCTCTCTCTCTCTCTCTCTCTCTCCCTCCCTACTCTCTCTCTCTCTCTCTCTCCCTACTCTCTCTCTCTCCCTCCCTACTCTCTCTCTCTCTCTCTCTCTCCCTCCCTACTCTCTCTCCCTACTCTCTCTCTCTCTCTCTCCCTCCCTACTCTCTCTCTCCATCTCCTTCCCTCACCGATGTTGATGGCCGTCTCCTGCTTGTCTCCTGTGAGGACCCAGATCTTGATGTCGGCCCTCATCAGAGTAGCGATGGTCTCTGGAACCCCCGCCTGGAGACGGTCCTCTATGGCAGTGGCTCCCAACAACAGCAGGTTCTGACACACACACACACACAGACATGTACAACATGAAACATCGTAAGTCATTTCAAATGTAGGGTGACAGATTTGCACATGTCTTAACTGTGTCTAGGAAACCACTATACGTGAGTGTGTGTGTGTGTGGGGCACTGCTTCCAGAAGACACCATATGCTACATTACAGGAATGTGGATGTGAGCAGAGTTGTAGATGTGGCAGTGTGCCAGTCTCAGCCATGAGAGAGCTGGGCTGTTCTTCTGACACGCTGTCTTTGGGCCAAGCAGCAGCTTCAGAACTGGCTGTTAATGGCTCCCCCCCCCCCTCGACTACAATTTGTTCAGTATTTACAAATACACACACACACACACGCAGACACACACACACACACACACACACACACGCTCCCACCAGGTAACACTGATGTGTTGTTTGCTCCACTTTTATAGGTCTCTTGGCAGACTAGTGCAGGTAATTAGCTCTGTGGTCTTCCAGTCTACCTCTCCCCCTGCCCGATCCCTCCCTCAAGTCTCTGCTCTCTGTTCTCTCCCTCCCCCCCCCTCTCTCCAATGTCTACCCCTCCTGTCCTGGCCGCTCCCCTGCGCTTTAACCTTTTGCTGAGCTGTCTCCCTCGAAAAAAAAAAAAAAAAGAGAAGCTAATTAAGCCACGAGCAAAAGCGTCATGCGAACATTTGCCGTGGTGAAGAAACATCAAAAAACATCTCAACTGAAGCGGTGGGCGAGTGAGGAACTAGTTCTGAATTCAACATGCTAAGGCTACAGAAGCGTCTCCAATGGATTACTGTTTTGACTCTCTGCATATTGACATTTTCAGACTTTTTTCCCCCCTCTGTGGTTGAGGTGTTGTGGGTGGCAGCAAGCAATGGGAACACACTGCCCCCTACTGGCTCCAAAAATCTACAGCAACCTTATAAGTGGACAAAGAGAAATCCAGCAGACGTTCAATGCTGTGTCTCTTATTACCAGAAATGGCCCACGTGTCCACGGACACACATCCTTCACTTAAGTCCAAGTACAGATACTCATGTTTACATTTACAAAAGTAACGAGCCTGGCTTGAACATGTAAGAAGTAGAAAGTACAGATATTTGTGTAAAAAAATATAAGGAGTGAAAGTAAAAAGTTGCCTCCTGACAAAGTAAAAATGACTGATTAGAACCATCCTATAGAGGGTGAGAAAGCTCTGCCTGAGTCGCCATGAGAGATCTGAAGGGGACTAACAGGCAAGTAATGAGCCAGCAGCCAACACCGCTGGTAGCTACCTGCTCCAGTAGTTCGTAGCACTCCTCCAGTTTCTGGGCGCGGTCTTTGAGCACGGTGCTGATGCGGGTGTGTTCCTTCAGCCACTCCTGGTACGCTGTCTCCTCCAGGTCCACGTAGGCGAAGCACAGAGTCCTGAGACCTGAGGAGGGGGGCAGGGATAACCTTTGAATATCTGACAGTTACAAATGTTCAAACCTTCGTATTCCGCAGTGGTAAAACAGCAGTTCACAGCCATGTCGAGACATGGCTCTCATGCCTCTCATGCCTCTGGATGTGAGAGAGGCCAGGTGGAAGCAGACGACGGCAGGGCGTTCCTTGTCCATCCTTACCCTCGGTGGCAAACTGCTCCAGGTGAGCGATGGTCAGCTCCTTGTACTGGGACGCCTCTGTCAGACGCTCGAAGATCACGTTATCCTGAAACACAGAAGCGTGACATCATCAGCCTGCGCCGTTTCATCATCAACATGAGCCAGTCAACTAGTGAGCCAGTTAGCTTAGCGTCTTGGTCTGAAGTGATGACTGAGAGGTCGCTAAAGGAGGACACCCACCGCTCCCTTGCAGTACAGACGCAGTTTCCCACTGGCGGTTCGGACCACCACAGACATGCGTTTGCGGTTGCTGCAGAAGTAAAACATCCTCACTGGTTTGGTATTGTTAGAACTCTCACCACCGTATTGTATTGTATCTCATACAGATGGAGAGTTTGCAGAGTACAGTGTGCATGTGTGTTTGCGTGTGTGTGTGAGACCTTACCTTGAAAACTCCAGCACATTCAAAAGCTCAAAAGTCAGGTCCTTTCCTCTCTAGAACACAAGTGCACTAGTTAAACTGAGAACAAGATATGGTCTTATTAACAAGGACATGCAGGCATTAAATCACATGTCCCATATATAAAGTGATATCATTCTTTGTAATATTCAAACACAGCACTTACAGCATTAATGATGACAGAGTGTGGGGTTCTAGCAGTGAAAACAAAGCCAAGACCTTTGGCTCCTTTCACCAACGCCCCCTCGTCTGAGACGAAAACACACACACACGTCAGAGGCAATCAGTTACAGTGACCATCTCGCTTCGTCATGGATTAGTCCCCCCCCCCGTCAGCGCAGAGTTGTCATTGGTCGGTTTGGTGTCTCGTCAGCGATGTGATTGGCCGTCTGACCTGGCGAGGAGGCCTGGTAGATGAGCTGGTCTGCGTCTCTCTCCGGGACCACAGTGTGACACACCGCCATCATGGTGAGGAACTCACAGATCTGAGCAGACGTGGGCTGGAGGGAGGAGGACCAACAGGCCGGGAGGTGAGCATTAATCACAGCCTGCACACCAACACCTGGAACATGTCCTGTGGTTATATTGCCTCTGTCTGAGAAGAGTTAGGGAACACCTACGTGGTTCTCGATGTTCTGGACGAGTGTGGGGTCGTCAAACTCTGTGGAGTCTTTGGTGCTGGGTGGGAGGTGACTGGAGGGAGGGAAGGAGAGAGGACAGAGAGAGAGAGGACAGAGAGAGAGGAGAGAGAAAGAGAGAGAGAAAGAAAGAGAGGACAGAGAGAGAGAGAGAGAGAGGACAGAGAGGACAGAGAGAGAGAGGACAGAGAGAGAGGGAGAGAGAGAGAGGACAGAAAGAGAGAGAGGACAGAGAGAGAGACACCAAGGTCATGTTAGTAGTAGTGGGTGACACGTGATGAATTAGTTTGACACTGGAAGTACGCTGCTGATTGAAAGATAGAGTGAGCGTGAGAGAAAGAGGCAGACCTGAAGTCTTCCATGGAGCGATCACAGTCCAGATCAGGGAAATGCCTGCAGTGGCAAAGGTTTATCTGATTGATTTGAATCATTGGATCCGTAAACAGAAATTGAAACGGAAAAATCTAAATGATATACTGCACACAGCAAACCCAGACATGAGAGAATACTGTACCCGTATGTGATTCCAGCTATGGTACACTTCTTGAAGTGCATGATGTTACAGGTGAGAGTCCCTGTCTTGTCAGAAAACAGATACTTCACCTGGAAGGTCAAAAATTGAGATGAGGTAGGAGATAGAAAGAGAGAGAGACATCAGGGGTCTATTAGCTTTAAGTCCTCATTAGCAGAACAGAAGTCAGTGGCTGGAGTTGTGTCCTGACCTGGCCCAGTTCTTCGTTCAGATTGGACGTCCGAGCCACGGCGGGCGTGTCCGTCTCTGAGTAGTACATCTCCTCATCCTGATGGACACCAACAAGAGGAGAGCTGCTACACACACTCTGTAGCTGATGGATTCACACACACACTCTCTCTCTATCTGCTGGATTCACACACACACACACACTCTATCTGCTGGATTCACACACACACACTCTCTCTATCTGCTGGATTCACACACACACACACACACTCTCTCTATCTGCTGGATTCACACACACACACTCTGTATCTGCTGGATTCACACACACACACACACACACACACACACACACACACACACACCCACACACACACACACACACACACACACACACACACACACACACTCTATCTGCTGGATTCACACACACACTCTGTATCTGCTGGATTACACACACACACACACACATACCCAGTTGATGAAGAGGGCTTGTGTGAACTTGACCACCTCCAGAGTGACCAGCAGGCTGATGGGGATCAGGTTGTTGTAGAGGATGATAAACGTCAACAGGTTGTACATGAAGTTAGTGGAGATGTCACCTGAACACACACACACACACACACACACAAATATATTAAACAAGAGTAATGGGTATTGTGTATGTGGTATATGTGTTTGTGCATGCACAGCATGAGCGTGTGTGTGTGTGTGTGTGTGTGTGTGTAAGAGAAGAGTGTTGTCACCTTTACGAGACAGGTACCAGCAGGCTTCCTCGGTGTGTTGCTTGTTCCAGATGGCAGCACCTATTGAGCTCACTAGCGCCATCACCAGGAGGATGCAAAACAGCACCAGGATCTGCATGTTTGTCACTCTCTCCACATTGGAGCGTTTCAGAGGTGCCTTGGTCGAGTTCTAGAGACGCATGGGGGATGGGCTGAGTATATGTACGTTGACATGACATAAAAGTGCAAAAAAGGATTTGGTGCTGAGTTCCAAACTCCCAGGTTAAGTGTGGTGGGTATCCCACTGTGGCCCGGTCTTTACCTGCATCAGTTTGGAGTCATGCCCTGTGTAGACTATGATTCCCACCACCCACTGCGTGTTCCTGAGCTGGGCGCCACGAAGCAACACTTGGTCTGGACCGAGGGGAACCGCGCTGGAGGAGAGAGGGCGGTTGGTTCACCCGGTTGGAGCCACGTGAGAGCTCGTCTCAGCAAGCCTCAGCTCAGTGTGTTATGTGCTTGTGTGAGAGTGTTGTGTGTGCTCGTGTGAGAGTGTTGTGTGCTTGTGTGAGTGTGTTATGTGCTTGTATGAGTGTGTTATGTGCTTGTGTGAGTGTGTTATATGCTTGTGTGAGTGTGTTATGTGCTTGTGTGTCTCACATGTGGTTCTCCAGGCGTAGCGTCCCTGTGAAGTCGTACAGGTGTCTGTTGGGCCCCTCACACTCCAGACGACCAGACAGACTCAGCAGCTCCTCCAGGGACTGCAGGCTGGCCGTGAGCGAGAGACCCTGAGAGGAACACACTGCTGTTACACACACACACACACACAGAGTTTCCCCACTCGCTTTCTACCTTCGGATCAAATCAATTCAAATGTATTTGTATAGCCCTTTTTACACGCAAGCAGAGGGCTTCACATCCGCCCATAGGAGGGGCCACACACACACAAGCTCTCCCTTGGGTCGCTCTTCTCCATCCTACCTGTCGGATTTTCAGGTTGGTCTCTCCGTCTAGGTTGGAGGTCTCTGTGTAGCACATGGCCTGAGGCTCACTGTGGGGGGAGACACGGGCAGCGTTCAGGTCACATGACATCAGTCATGCCCCGTACAATAAGGTGATGAAAATAATAGAATGTTTTGACACACCACACAAAAAGGCATGAGAACAATGTCGATCTCCCACAGCTAGGATGGTGATTCCATCCACTACACACACCTCTAACCCAATCAGCACAGATGGAAGACTACAAACCAAGATCAACACTAATGAACAAACACACACACTAATGAACACACACTAATGAAGACAATTGACCCTTTGTTAAACTCCATCCTGGAACCATGCCAAATGAAGAAAGAAAAAAACCTGGACAAACTGTTCATTTTGAACTTGGGGAAATGTGTTGTCTTCGGGTTTAGTTATCATCATCCATTCAACAAGGAGCGGTTCAGCTGACTGGGAGAAGAGGAATGTGGCTAGTAAGCTCATCTGTGATGAATGCTAATAGTTTTTGTGTGACTTTCTCTTCAAGTCAACCAGCCTACGGCTTGCTAGAGACAATAACTCCTAATAACTTATCTTAGCTATCTGACAGCGTAGATGGATCTCAGAGCGTTGTTTCTATCATCTTCCATTGCGGCTCCTCGTGAATAACGAATAACTAAGAGGGATGGGGGTTAGCAAAGAGTCAAAACTCCAATACCCATGAAGTAAGCACTTGTACACTCCTCCATTTAACTGTTAAAAGTAGCAACAGAAAACCTTTTAGGTGTTTTTAAATCCATAAAAGGGGGAGTGCTTAAGTGCTCACAATAGGGGGTGGGGGTGTAGGATGGAGGACGGAGACACACACTCACAAACACAAACACAAACACACAGAGTGGAGGCTGACCTGGAGGACACTATGACCATGTCAGCCGGAAGGTGCTGCCCATTGGTCACCTTCACTATGTCTCCTACTGCCACCTAGTGGGCAGTGTGCAGCGTTGCGATAGTGTGAGGAGAGAATGAAGGAGGGGGCGAGGGATGGAGAGGCCAGAGGAGAGAGGAAAGCAGATTAAGATGGGAAAGAAATGAAGGAAAAACAAAGGACAGGAGAGAGAGGGTAGGTAATGGTGAAGGGAGAGGGATGGGAGAGAGAGATAGGGGGAGAGGGAGAGAGAGGGGCAGAGAGCAGTGAGTAGCTATACTGTTCATGTTGTTCTGACTGATGTTTTGCTCCATCAGAGCAAGGTCACAGCAGCATACGCACAGGAAATTCAAACTGCACAGAGGATGAGGACAGACAGGAGGGAACACCTTGGTGGTTCAACAGAGAATGAGCCATACAGCCTTGACAAGCCCTGCTCTGACAGAGTGCTGAGAGAGAGAGGAGAGGAGAGAGAGACACAGGGAGCGGAAGAGGAGAGGGAGGAGAGAGAGGGAGGGTCAGGTTACCTGTTTCCATATGATGGTCTGCCACGCTCCGCTCCGGAGAACTGAAAGACAGGGACACAGCCGTCAGCCTAGAGCACGGCTCATACAGCATTAATATTGTCTAAACGGTTCACTATAGCCTGGATGGAAAACAGAGGCTACTCACTCATCACAGGTGGTAGGGCAAACAAAACATGCAAGAGGATACGCTCGTAAATACACACACACACACACACACAACCTGTGGTCTTCTTGTTGTTCACGGTGTTGTCTGCCTTATGTCTTTTCTGCAAAGACACAGACACGTTAGGTCTAGTCATCTCGCATCTATTGAAGAAAACGTGCAATTCCCCCCCAGAGTGTCTCCTGGTCGGGGGCTGCGCCTGACTCACGTAGTCCTCGATGATCTCCTTGATCCCAGCCACCGTGAGGATGAAGATGAGTGGCACCAGGGTGGTGTAGCGACCCGTCGGTGACACATCCGGAATTTGCTGCGGGACAGAATCAGAGCCATGTTTGGGAAACTGTTGTCGGGGACACCGTGTTGTCGGGGACACCGTGTTGTCGGGGACACTCAATTGGGACTCATCGGTTGTGTTCAAGCTTTGCTGAGGGTTGGGGACAACCGCTTTTCGACCAATGGGATTGACCCTAGCTGAGGTGAACAGCATGGGATTGGGTGTACCTGCATCAGGGCGATGAACAGGAAGAAGGCGTTGGCGGCGCGACGGATCTGCTCGTACAGGAAGCGGGGCAGGAAGGTGAGCACCCCGTACTTAGTGGTACTAAAGAAGAAGAAAAACAGAGCTAAGAGGTTCATAATCAGAATAGACTTGAAATCGATCTTGAGATCTATAGAACTAAAAGATCATGACTATGGGGGTTTGAGTTAGCTAAATATTATTCAGAAATCCTAAACAGGCTTGTAAGCAAGCGAGGAAAAATCTTCATTTGGGTCAGAATTATTGATGTACTTGAAAAGCAATTACACATACTAAAGGGTTGCCAGGCAGCAAAACTAATTAAAATCTATGAGAGGCTTCACACATAAATCCCCACTAATGGACTGAAGCAAGGCTGTGAATAAAGAACAAAGTCTTTAAAACAGTCATGTCTAAGGCCTTGAGATGCTCAGCTTGTCACTAAATCAACTTTATTGATCAGACAACAGCGACCGGCCTTAATTTAGCCAGCAGCTACGAGAAGAGCTTTTAAATATCCTAGAATAACCTTCATCCTTCAGGTATTTGCATCTGCCTACTCTTTTAATGTCCCTATGGGGAAACTAGCGCAAGAGTGTGTGTGTGTTCACATATCTCTGCATCACATGGTTTTCATTGGACACAATCCCGCAGTCACACACCTGCACAAACACACACAGTCCTGGTCTGAGATCAAGACACCAAGCACCAGGCACAGCAACAGCTGATGATCTCTGTCTCTCTCTCTGTCTCTCTCTCTGTCTCTCTCTCTGTCTCTCTCTCTGTCTCTCTCTCTGTCTCTCTCTCTGTCTCTCTCTGTCTCTCTCTCTGTCTCTCTCTCTGTCTCTCTCTCTGTCTCTCTCTCTGTCTCTCTCTGTCTCTCTCTCTGTCTCTCTCTCTGTCTCTCTCTGTCTCTCTCTCTGTCTCTCTCTCTGTCTCTCTCTCTGTCTCTCTCTCTCTCTCTCTGTGTCTCTCTCTCTCTCTTTGTCTCTCTCTCTCTCTGTCTATCTCTCTCTGTCTCTCTCTCTGTCTCTCTCTCTCTGTCTCTCCGTCTCTCCCTGTCTCTCCCTCTCCCACACACACAATCTACCAGACAAAACTGCTCTAATCTAATCACAAACAAATCTTACAAACAACACATTTTCTTATGTACACACCCACATATTTCCCACCCACGACAAACACACCCAAACTCTGCTCAATGCTGCATTAGCGAATACTGCATGCTAGAAATGTCAGAGTTGGTTGCTTTAATAGCGCTTAACATTTTGTTACATAAATGTAGACTATACTATAAAAAGGTTCCGTTTGGGATGGCAATGTTGTGTCTTTACTCCAGCAGGATTAGGAGTGGTATAAGGTTTTATAAAGCTTTTCTTACATTTAAAAGACATGCGCCTTTCAGAGAAATATCTACCTGAAACTTTTGTTTGTTGGGTTTCAGAGGGAGCGCCTAACTGACTGGGAAGCATCTGAACTAATGCACTGGGACACAAGAGGCTCTGGGCTGTAAATAAAATATGGAGAATTGGAGGAGAAGAGATGTGGGCGAGAGGAGGAGAGGAAGAGATGAGAATGAGCCGAGATGAAAGCTCAACCTTTCATCTCAGAGAAAATCAATGGAACTACTGAAGCTCTGAAAGACAAACTGAAGACATGGGGGAACACATGGACGTCAAAGGGGCACCGGACCCTGGATCTCCAATGAGAAGCCTGCGCGGGCACATGTGAGCCAATCAGTGGAAGCAAAAATAGATTCGCCTTAATCTGGTTAACTGGATTCAAATAGGCACCTTTCAAACGAAATTGAATCTCCTGACAGTAATGGCAGATCAATGTATGATGACAGACAAACAGAACGATTCCACCTCCAACATGCACTTTACATGATTCCACTGGCGCCAGTCAGAAAGGATGTAAGCCCACACAGAAATAATTAAGGGCCAAAATAGCCTGACAGACGGTGAATCATCTGAATAAACGAGCACTGTTAATCCTCTGCTTCATAACTTTCATAAAAGCAGAAAGTCGTACTTATCAATTACAGATGACAGCTGTGAAAGTCTTGATTAGACATTCCCCAAAGTTTTCAAGTCCTTTTAGCCTTGCCAATGACCCTGCCTGAGAGATAGAGCCATACGACCCCGGAACATTCACTCAGTCAGGCACTTTCACTGCATGCTGCCACTAGACCAAACAGAGCTCTTTCACCAAACACGGGTTTCACACTACAAAGATCGACAATAACTTATACAACACAACATAATTACGTCAGTAAACAACTAATTGAGTCATTACATCTTGGTCAATGGGATTGGCGCGACAGAGTTGACATTACTTGTTAATAAACCTTGTTTAAGACAA
Source organism: Hypomesus transpacificus (assembly GCF_021917145.1). Lineage (NCBI taxonomy): Eukaryota > Metazoa > Chordata > Actinopteri > Osmeriformes > Osmeridae > Hypomesus > Hypomesus transpacificus. Next base: position 1,019,334 of record NC_061067.1, read on the forward strand.
GTGGCCTGTAGGATATGTGAATATTGTTGTACTTTTCTAAACACATATTCTTTTTTCTCTTGAATTTGAGCCAATTCAAAAGACCTGTTTTCTCCAACAGCAGCGTATACGTTTGCCAACTGTTGACAGTTTTCTAAGGCACAGCTGTCGATGTCTTAGCCATGCATGCCTTTTAAGTTACATAAAGCATTTCAGCTGCAGTTATACAGTTTTATAGTAAGTTTAAGAATTCATGAACTTACTCTGCAATTGATTAAATGGCCATGTTAAGCACTTTTGAGGTACTTAAGAATAAGATTTTTTTTCAAAACTTTGAACCACCAAAATACATAGTCATGGTTGTGATGTAAAAGGGTGGAAGCTTACCTGACATGGTTGTCACAGAATTTGGTGGTCTGTGGCCGGTTGAGCAGGACCATCCGCGCCGAAGCATCTATGGGATCAGCCTGCGAAGTAGTTCCGGACATCTCATCGTCTGCCTTGCGGTAGCCGGTAGACGAACAAGAGGGTCCTGCACCGTTCGATTGATGGGAGAGAGGCGAGGCTAGGGTGAGTGTGCGTGGGAGACAGGGAGAGACATAAGAGACGTGGTTTACAGTTCAAAAGTGGAGGCACCAACTATAGAGGTTACTGTATGCTGATGTAAGCTGGTGGTCGATGTCAATGACGTTTACTATTCTGAACAGCCCCCATGTCATCTGCACTCCACGGGCGCACGCCCACGGGACCCCCTGTTGTATAGAATCTGCTGATTGATGCACAATAGCGACACAAACAACGTGTGTTTGCCTCCATTCTTTGAGCAGAAACGTGTGTATTCTGAAACAGGGGTATATCGTGACCTGCAATGCACCTGTAGGGTTAATTCTACATTCATCCCTGTCACAGAAATCCCCCGCTGGCTCAGTTGCTGTGCCTCCCTCCAAGGACTAGCTTTTGTCGTTTCCGTCCAGCTGCTCCCATCTATAGCAACTGAATGGCAGAATCCTTGTACGCTAGTTACACGAATTGCGGATACATTGGGGAGCATTCTTGCACCGGCAAAATTACACAATGGAAGAGCGGGCTGCGAAAGATACATAGTCTGGTCGTGACTGAACAGTTTACCGCCCGCTGGCTCAAGGGAAGGTGCAAGGGCGAGGACAGATGAAGCACGCCGTTCCTTGTTTCTCCTACCTCTGTCTTGCTGTTAGGGAACCGCCCAACTTGGAGAATGAATGTGACCAAAAGTCCTCCGCAAAAGTGTCATTTGCTTGTTTTGGGTAGATTTGAAAAAAAAATTTGGCGCTCCATTTTTCGAAACGACGTAAATTGGGTGATGCCCGGTTAGACAACGGCCAGAGTCTCCAGTGGAACCCTACGGTGCTCCCTGTTTGAGAGGAACACGCTTTGCATTTAAAGGGACAGTACCTATCTTGCTGCTGTCTGCAGTGGGTAGGACGTAAAAGGGTCGAATAACAAATAGGCGTCATCAATCAAGATTATTTTACTCCATCCACACGCTTATTCCACGTTAGGAATAAGTAGATACGTAACTAAATATGTTAAATCATGTCAAGCAGGTCATAGGACTTACATTTCGCAACTTCAAACGGTCAATCATTTACATGCAAACTATACACTGATCATAATCCGATAATGGTAATAATGCGATTATAAAACTGATCATGTGAACATCTTTATCTAGTAAACTAGAGCTAGCGTACAGTACTGAGCGTAAATGCCTGAATTATAAGATTAACGTCGTCGATTACTTTTCGTTACTATTAAAAGTAACATGAACGCCGTTGGCATTTGATTCTGCATCAAATAGGCTAAAGCTACCTAAAGTAACATATTTTTTTCCTCAAACGAAAAGCTAAATAACTATTTGCTAACACGGTCTGTGTTAAACGTTTTTTTGTGGTTCTAGCATGCTCGTGCAACAAAGTTGTTACTTAGTAACAAATAGCCTGTAAGCTAGATATCGATAGGCTAGCTAGCCTAGTAGGATTCAATGTGTTGATTGAATAAAACCAGAACATTCTCTGATCAAACATAGCCTACAGGGCCAATACCGAAAGACACGGCGACACATGGTTGCAGAAGGATGATGGTGGTACTAGTTTTGTCCGTGGAGCATACATCGACTAATAAAAAGAATCATGTTGCCGCGTTTATTGAGTAGTCTAATTGTATTATTGGCATAAACCGACAATTGCTGGTAATCAGGTTTCACATGGTCATGTAAAATCACTTATTGACTCTGACTGATGTTGGGTAGCAAATTAATACAATCATTGCATCAATAATTCAGTAAAAAATAAGAGCGCTAAGCTGGCAATGATATGTCGGATCCTGTTTCTGTAGAAGCCCCATTGTAACGATAATAATGGGGAATAGCGTCATAATTTCCCTTAAGCAATCAGTGGGCACTTAGCCAAGAAGTGAGACCTCTGATCATTATAACACTTTTAGAACAAACTTGTTTTCCTTTGTACTATCTTACAGAAGAGAGTACGTATAAATGACTCCGCCAAAAGCCAAATTGGTCATTGAAGCTCAGGTGATTTCATCAATATTCTAACACAAGTCTCGGAAATGGGGACATGTTCATTCAAAGAACACTGAGATCACCTTCCCAAGTATCTTAAAACACATCCAGCAATCAAGAACAGGAGAAGACCTACCAACACCACTCTATCCAGTCAAGCATATATCTCAAGTCTCAGTCCTCCCATGTATGGCACATCTGACTTGCAGGGTAAATTGCACAAGGCATTGAGAGTCAAAGTTCTGCCAAGCCAACTGATAACCAGAAAATGAGCATGTCATTATCTCCTATAGCTAATACTAGGAGCTCAGTGGGTCACAGTCCTGTGGAGACGCAAGTGTGTTAGATAAGGCAAATTACTTGTTGAAGACAAAAATGAAACTCAAAATGACTCAAAATGAAACTATATATATAAAGCATAATAGTTTTAACATGGGCCCAACCACATGCGCACAGAGCAACACCAGTTTGAAGGCCAGTATGGTTTAAGTGAAGTGTCAAGACAAGGCATACACACACTTGGCGATGATGTTCGGGTCTTTTTCAAATTCTGCTTCTACGTGTCTTCATATTCACTTCCCACACAGGTGGGTAAACTGTCCCTTGCTCACTTTTTCCATTGTTTGCCAAAAAACGGTTTCTACTGTCTCCTTTTATCGTCTTTTCTCTGCCGTAATTATCCAGGTCCACTCTCACTGTACTTTCCACCTCTTCAGTCTACCTTTCATTCTAAACAGATCGATACTGGTCCTCTCAGCAACCCATTTCAGCTCTGATTTATCCCAGAGCAGATCAATGCGTCTGGGACTCCATGATGGTGCACAGGCACCTCGGTAACCCGCTACCGTTGCTTGTCTGTTGAGTCAGCTTGCTAGCTGACCTCCAGGCTCTGTCACGTGAGAGCAGCGGAGCCTTCCTGCTAACCTACCTGGGTAGGTCAGACCCACATGCCCTGACTTCCTGAAAGCCACAACTGACAAGCTGTCGTCACCTGAGCAGGTGAAACAAGAGCTGACAATGTGTTTTTTTTTGTACCCATGGTTGCTATCTACATGTGCCCTAATTAAACTCATCCCTTGCTGATAACCTTGCCTTTATCACCTGGGCTGGAATGCAGGCAGACAATGCTGTTAATGGAAGACTAGACCACAGTCCCCAGTTGGTCACATATCAAAGGTTTCAGCACAGTGTCTGCTCTGGGCTGAACCCAAACCTAGTCTGGCTAAATGCCAACATTTCACAGCTAAAAACCAGGCTGAACCCCCCTGAATAATACATAGAGGTAGGCTGCATAATTCATTTCTATTCTCCAGCAAGGCAGAGTTGATTTCACCAGACACCCTGCCTCTGTTCGACATCCATGCCTTCACTCAGCACATGACTTAAATGTCAACCACTATCACTGCTTCTCCCTCAGCGACCATTGTACAGTCCCAATTAGCCTGACGGCTTCTATTATGTTCTAAATGCCCTGAATCATTGTGCTTGTGATGTCACAACATTTAGTCCAACAGTGACAACTCAGAACGTGCTGTCACACCGATGCTGATGTTCAAACATCAACTACATTTAGTCATTTAGCAGACGCTCTTATCCATCAACTCAGAAGACAGAAGCTCTTCTCTCACCACAAAGACACACAGGTTCACAACATATAAATGTATAATAACTACCAACCACCTCAAGTTAGATTTACTACAGCTAAACAAATCTGCTCTCAGCCAAGCAAAACTCCTTTCAGAAACGTTTTTTTTTTGCTTTGTTCTTCTTGTTCTGCCCTCTTCGAATGACATTGGTCTCTTCTTCACACGTGTGAATCAGCAGGCCGTTTCTCGAGGTCAGGAAAGCTTTACCTACAGAGCGCCGCCTGACTTTAGCACCCCTGCACCCCGTGGCTGGGCTGCCCCCCGCGGCTGGGCTGCCCCCCGCGGCTGGGCTGCCCCCCGCGGCTGGGCTGCCCCCCGCGGCTGGGCTGCCCCCCGTGGCGACCGGCATGACTCGTCCCTGCTGGAGGTCCACTTGCAGGTCCACTTGTTTCTAGGCGGGCCAGTAGGTCCAGTTGCTATGGCTATGGGGTTAGGGAGTAGAGGATGAAAGCCTCTTAGAGGCAGAGTGAGCAGGGATGATAATCCCCTCTGTGTCTGCTCTGCAACTTCACCTGCTGATAATCACACACCTCTAATCCTGCAGGTGAGATCGCGAACGCGCGGAACGGAAATGATGTCTCCGATGGCACAGACCGACACACCTGAACATATGTGGTCTCTAAAGTTGACCGCCACACACCTGAACATATGTGGTTTCTAAAGTTGACCGCCACACACCTGAACATATGTGGTCTCTAAAGTTGAGCGCCACACACCTGAACATATGTGGTCTCTAAAGTTGACCGCCACACACCTGAACATATGTGGTCTCTAAAGTTGAGCGCCACACACCTGAACATATGTGGTCTCTAAAGTTGAGCGCCACACACCTGAACATATGTGGTCTCTAAAGTTGACCGCCACACACCTGAACATATGTGGTCTCTAAAGTTGACCGCCACACACCTGATGCAGAAATGCAGACCCACATCATGCAACGTCCCCGACATGCAGCTGCTGATCTCCTACTTGGCCCTTTAAAAACACACCAGACAACTCACACATGCATGCATCTATGCGCATGCTAAAAGGCATGTCATGTGCATATGCATGTGTAATACGTGTGTTCTAAATTGTACATGTATTTGTACAAACCCGATGTGTCTGTTGACGAGTGTGTCTACCGGAGAGCATTAATGTCTGCAAGTACGACTGTCCTTAAGTGTACTTAACAAGCGTAAATATATTTTTTTAATAATGACTCAGATCAACATACACTTACATGGTTAGGTAATGCATGTAGAATGGATGTAGACCTGCACTTTTCAAGTAAGCTGTCTAGGTAGTGTAGCAGGACAAGCACATGCAGTGACTGTGCACAGAAGCAGACTGTTTCAGTGGTCGTCAGCCCAGGTCATGGCAAACTACAGGGGCATGCTGGCTTTTGCAACAGTCCAGCACCGAGTCCAACTCCTCCCTCTCCACTGATCAATGACCAATCAGAGCAATGACTAATCAGAGCAATGACCAATCAGAGCAATGACTAATCAGAGCTGTTGATCAGGTGGAGCCTGTAGCTCTCCTGGATCAGGACTGGGGACTACTGCTTCTCCTGCCTTTGAAGTTGGCTGCATGCACCCATGCCTCCCAAGCAGTAGGGGGCGCCAGCCTGAGCGTAGGTCACTCACTTTTGTCAAACCTGTCTGCGAGGCGGGAGCGCATGGTGACTCCGGAGCCCAGCTCTGGGTCTTGGAGGCCTGTGGAGTCCTGCCTAATGGGGGTCAACACTAACTGCTCTGGGGGAGCCGGAGAGAGGCCACCACAGGAGAGAACAACACACATGAGACAGGAAGTCAGTCGCACAGCCATCCAACACACACACACACACACACGTGAACAAGCTACAATCGAGTTTTTTTGTTAGTGCGAGTATGTGTGTTGCTAAACAAATGAGTGGAAATTACACCATTGACAGTGAATGTAAGTGTTCGATTACCGGTTTTGGTACATAACAGCATATTAGAGATTTAGGGTCAGGTTGAGATAAAGAGTGTACAATAGCGCCCCCCAATGGCTAGCTGAGTATGTACTCTAGGGGCCGCTTTGCTGCCGCTTGTTACCTCCTAAATAGTATCCTTTAAGAAGTGGCAACCATGACAACCAGGCATTATCTTTACCAAGCAGATCCAGCATTGCCAGATAATCATTGTCACCCAGGCTTGCAAAAAAACAAAAACACCCTTCACTTTGGTCTGTGTTCACCCATACAAAACCCAGTCCAATCTACAACACTGAAACGATTCTGTTTGCTATACCGTCCAAGCAGATAGCAGGCACATTATACTCTCCCTTTCTTCAATCCCTACATTGGGTTTGGAAGATTACACTGAGGTATTGGGAGGATGAGACAATGAAAAGATTCAAGCAATATCTGATTGATTATCTGTTTATCAATGATGTGGTTTCACCAGGTTCACAGTTCAAGATTGTAAATGATAAAACTTTGCATTCTCTCTAACAGTTTCCCCTTATCTGCTGTCACCTCCTGTTTGTGTGTGTATGTCAGTGTTCTTTGTGTACACGTATGTGTGTGTGGGTGTGTGTGTGTGGGTGTGTTTGGGTGTGTGTGTGAGACAGATTGGGATGACAGACGTCACTCACACAGGGGTGTGTGGCAGCACGGTGATTAGGATAAATAAGCAGGAGGGATTACAGAATAAAAGCTAAAGAGAAGCTGAGATGTGCACGGTCAGAGTGAGCAGGGCAGGGCACTGACTGTCAGAGGAAGAACTCATCTGTTGACAAAGGTCAAGCCCTATGATATCTAATGTCAAAGGGCTGCAATTACATTGAATCTGATTTAATAGTCAAGTAAAAGAGTAGTATATGGATTCCCAGGGGGACATTGTAACACTCCCAAGAGGGTTGTTAGTTTGAATCTAAGATGGGGATTGAGAGTTCTGCAGTCCTGAAACGGGAAGGTCCCTTCTTCAGTAATTTCCTGCCCTTATAACATAGTTAAATTTCTATAATCTAGAGCCAAACCCAAATCTAAAAACGAATGTATGAAACTATGATTTTCCAAATACCTGTATGACCATTAGTATAGACAAGTGAAAAGCACACGCATCCACATGTAAGAGCACACATACATATATCACAGAAAAACGTATCCTTAAACATTTGAAAACATACAATATACTCATATGTATCAACTTTTTATATTTTTGTTATCTTATTCAACAGATTCAGTTGTGAATTTTGGCTTTAACTCTTCAACAATATGTGCACGTCGAGGTAGGAAACAGTATAAGCGAGTGTTTATCATATATGTGTACGTGCTACATATCAGGAGTAGGTATAACTTCACCTTTGAGTTTGCATATAGGTTTACAGAGTATGCCAGAGCATTTCTTCTGTAGTTGCACGAGTTCATACACGGCCCCTCGTGGGAGTGCATAGGTTTACTCAGTATTTAGCCTATGCATGAGTAATTCACTTGTAGTTGCGCGATCTAATGTGCTTAAGACTTACACAGCCCTTCAGAAAATAGCCTATTAAATGTGTATTTACCGTGACCTGTCATCGGCAACCTTGACCACGAGTGTTCTATTAGGCCTACACAAGCGTAATGGTGTTTTGCTGTTGTCATTCTGTCTAATTAGGATCGTTAGGCTACCGCGAGGATAATCGCCCAGTTATGTAGGCTAAATCCCGACAATATGCCCCACTTTCTATATCTGGAAACTGCTGGAGGGTTAGCGTATTCACATCGGTAAAACGGCCCCACAGTGCATTGCCAGTCACTCCCTGTGGAACAGCTGACCCACGCGCACCGTTGAGCACGTGCACCCGTCTTCCAGGACAACCTTTTGACATCCGGAAACATTCAACCTAACCCCTCCTGTGGATTGATGCAAAATCGCCCCTGTCAGCTGTGATCCGTCCAAAACCGACCTCTTCCAACTACCTCCGCAGCATTGACTCATCCTATAACATTTCTTTAAACCCACTCAGCCAATAAACTGAGACATAGTTAATTATTCCCGCCATCCGTGGAAAAAAGCAAGTTGCATCTCGGTCGGTGCGTAGTGTTGGGAAAGAAAAAAGCTACAGGGAAAGGCACATAAATGTAACATATCCAAAGGCAGTTTTACACTCAACACAGAGTCTAATCAATGCCGTCTGGTCATCGCCTACAAAGCAGGCCTGCACTGAATAAGTAGGCGTTGTTTAAATTATGACTGTCATTGTAGACTTAAAAACCACATGCATCATTAAATCCCTGTTCACATGCGTTAGAAGTGCAAATGTCCAATTGTAGTTTAGCTTTTAAAAAGTTACTTGGGCAGTGGGAAGGATGTGCTGCACAAACCGCTTGCACATGTGCATGACGTCAACACATGGGATAACTTTTGGGACTCGTTTTGGCACCGGTGCGCATCCAGATAGGAAGCTAGCTAGGCCTTTATACGATAATAACCGGATAGCAAAGTGACGTGTTACGTGTAGCAGTAGCCTAATTGTTGGATGCGGTGAAGGCTTAGATTCAGCTCGGTTAAACAGTTTCAGTGACCAGGCGCCTGTCCTCGCTGTCCTGAAAACTGATGGACAGCCTGAGATAGGCTTAGAATAGAGCTCTTTAAAGAATCACGTGGTGTTTAAGACATAGCCTAGAGATGGTGTTATGATGCGCACTTCAGAAAGCTCATTCGGTCTGTCTGCTTGGTTGTCTCTTTCCCCCTCTCATCGTTTAGCCTTTGATCATAACAAAATGTAATAGGGATTAGCATTGCACCCTTAAAATACGGGAGCGCGCATGACACATCGCACCTCGTTTTCCGCTGCACCTGCAACACCTATCCAATACATTGGTCGGAGAAATACGTCTGACAGTCTACACTGGTGAATTAGCTACTTTGTACCTATACTGTCCATGCCATAATAACAAGGTTTTGTGTGCGCATATGATGGCGCGATAAGCGACGCTAGGCTGCACCGCTCCCGTGCCGCAGTCCTGGCTCAGCAAGGCAGTCCAAACATAACTGTTCAGATAACCGTTAAACGTGCACTACGCAGTGTGAACGCGTGAGGTTAGCATATTGAGCCACACAACTTTAATAAATATATCGCGACACACGTCTTGTCACTGACAGATCCGATGGGCGTTCGGTGGAGGGCACATCGTCGCCCCCACTATTCGTGCTTACCTCCCTCGCTGTGGATTTTCTTCGATCTCCGGTTAAAATACATCCTGGTGCTACAAGGGTGTCTATCGAGCTGGAAGATGAAGACCGGGTCGATGGCATGCTCACGACTCACGGACACAGCGGGGAAATGCGGGCCTCTGACAAGGCGGTCGCTGGGAAACGGATCATCGTCGGTTGGTCTGAAGACATCGGAGTTAGCTTGTTACGCTGGCTGGGCTCAGCGACAGGCGAGTGGTGTGATGAGTGCGTGCGTGCGCGTTCGTGTCTATAAACTTGCCGATGGACCTATCGACTGCTAGAGCTGCTTTGCAGTCACGGTCCCCCATTGTCAACGGTTACGTAATATCTATAATAATCTATAATTGGACTAGAAGAGGTTACTGAACTCATCAAATCTGCATACACCATACCACGATAACCTACAATAAAAAACAAAACAACTGTAGACTATTTAATCTAAAATATATATTTTTAAAACATGAGAGACTGGGCTGGAATCTGTCATTGGAAAAACAAGACATGTTATTTTGGCCTCTGAAAGAATCAGAGGAACATTCATTACATGCAGTGTAAATACACACACTAACAGCCAAACAGCAGGAAATGAAGTCCACAGATCTACAGGCATAACAAAGCTGTATTTAATTCCATTGTTAAGTAGCAGAGAAGAAAACCCATGTGTTTTTTTTATTACATAGTAACATAATACATATTCATCTTAACTGATTTTTTTTAATCTCATCACATTATAACATAATACATATTGATATTTCAAACTTTGTTTTATGTCATTAAATAGGAACAGAATAAATATTCACTTCTGAATTGGTTGGCCTCCTCCAACTGTATCTGATGCGACATTCTGGTAATGGATGCTTCTTGATAACCATATTGGGACATTCTTTTGAGTCATTTCCTTCAGATCTATCATAAAACGCACACACGTGTGTACACGTTTATAATAATGCATATGCCCACACACACAGGTTCAAAGCAATACCAAACCTTATAGGTCAAACAACACACTTCCAGCTGTTGTGAAAACTGCCCCCGTTGGTGTCAATGACCCTGCACAGGGAGGAACCCAAGGTGTGGGTGTGTGTGTGTATAGGGTGTGTGTGTGTAGGGTGGGGTCATAATCAGGATAGAAAGGGTAGATATCTTATGCGATAAGACTGAACATCAGAGGTGAAAGGTTCTTAGAAAAATCGTATTTTCTGGAAATCAATGTAAAGAGAACAAGAGGAGAATTTGGGCTCTATGGTTACCAAGGCTCCAGTCCCAGGATGTCCCCAGGGCTTCTGTCTTCCTTCTTAGAGACACAGTGCAGGCGTGTGTCTGTCAGGGGCTCAATCACACACACACACACACACACACACACACACACACACACACACACACACACACACACACACACACACACACACACACACACACACACACACACACACACACACACACACACACACACACACACACACACACACACACACGTCAGAGCAGGGTGCAGGCTCAGGACTGGGACCGGAGGGAGGCTCTCGGTCAGAGACGTTCTGAGGGGCCACTCCGTTTCCCAGGGTTACGTGGTGTAAACAAACAGATCCCAGGGTTACAAACAGATCAACAAAACTGTACTTTTTCCCCCCCCCTAATTTGTGTGTTATTGCATTGCTCCTTTTCTATCGTGCGTGCAGGCTTGGTCTACCAGAAGGGCTCTCTGCATGGGGCCGTCACCAGATACTTGATTATCATCAGCTTTCTAGGGGTGTTTGAGTTTTGATGAGTGTTGCCCATGTTTCTGCATTGACCCCCCCTCACTGTCTAATGTTTGTCTATGGAAGACACAAGTAATAATGTAACACACTCTGATGGACCACTGGCTTATTGGAAGTAAAATCAAAAGTGTAATAAACAAAAAAAAGGAAAAAAACGAGGCAACTGCTGTCAAATAAAAATACAAATAATTGGGTAAACTTCTGCGAGTACACTTTAAAATAAAGATGTCAGAGCTTTAAAACTTTTTTTTTTTCTTCTTCTTCTTCTGTTACTGCCGTTACGTACGAACCTGAACTTCAACCTCTCCCACAGGTGGCGGTGACTTGTATTTACATGGTTTGATCAAATCAAGTCCAGAGATTGATTGCTGTAGTCCGTTTGTGATGACGCCCTGCAGGGATCAGGCTTAGTTAGAGTCAGTGAGACTAGTCAGCAGCGGAAAGTGAAGCTCCTTCAAGCATTAGTGCTATCTGTTAACATAGATATCTGTTAACATAGAAGAGCTCCAAAGCATTATGACAGAGGCCCCCAAAACATTAATGCAAGAAAAGAACTTCAAAACAAAAGTGCTGAAAACAAACTGAGGAATCTAAAAAAATAAAGCTTTGTTAATTCTCTGCATTTATTATTTTAGTCCTTTTTTTTTTTCCTTTTTCTTCCCCGCTTGTGGCTCTACTTTTACAGCTGGAACATGACGGATATCTCTCAATGAAATGAAGACATGAAAGTGCTATGTACATGCACGGCCCACTCGGGCATGCTCGTTAGGCCTGCAGGGGGCGACGTGGTGCCGGGGTCAGGGGTCAGTCTTGGTGTACGGCGAGGATGGGCTGCCTGCAGATGGGGCAGGTGTTGTTTTCAGACAGCCAGCGGTCGATGCAGTGGATGTGGAACTCGTGGGCGCAGGGCAGACGGCGCAGCTTGTTGCCCTGGGCGTACTCGTTGATGCAGACGCTGCAGGCTCGGCCCAGCTCGCCCTCCAAGCTGGCCTGGCCATAGGTGCGAGTGGCCAGATTGTCGATCTGCTCTTTGGTCAGGCCGCGAGGGTGATCCTCGTCCTCCTCGTCGTTGAGCAGGAAGAAGTGTGCCAGCCGCAGGATGGGCAGCGTTCCGTTCTCCACCAGGTTGTTGGTGTCCCTGCTAGTGGGCCGGCCCTCGTTGGGGTTGGCCACGCCCCCTCCTAACCTCGCCTGACCCTCCTCCTCCACCGTCCCCGCTAGCCCTTCCCTCACAGGCTCCGCCCCTGCGGCACCCACGTGGCCCAGCATGCCCTCGTTGCTGTGGATACGGTAGGCCTGCGCGGTGGCTGTGACGCTGGGGCCGTTGGGGTCGGGGTGGGCGGGCGCGGCGCTCTCCGAGTCGGCCTCCGTCTCCATGAGAGAGCTGAGCTCTCCGAAGCCCGTCATGATCTGGCGCAGGATGGATCTGAGGGCGGTGGAGCTGGGCTCCCCCAGCCCCGTCTCGCTGATGCGCCTCAGGGGGATCCGGATGGTGCTCACGTAGGTCCGGATCCCGGCCCGCTCCGAGCGGGAGATGGTGCGCCGGAAGCCGCCGCTGTCGCTCTCGAAGGTGACGGTGTTCTCCGCGGCTCGGGCCCGCGAGCGCGTCCTGCTGGCGATGCTGTCCCGGTCCCGGTTCTCCCCCGGCCGGATCCGCCTCACCTGCAGATCCAGCATGATGGTGGGGTGTCGCCGCACGCCTGTTCCCGCTCCGCCGGCCGCGTGCGACTCACCCTCCTGTTCCCCCGCCTCGGGGACGGGCTCCGTCAGAGGAGCCGGCTCTGCTGCAGCCTCCGTTGTCGCTATGGGAACAGAGGGGGTTCCATGGCCAGGCTCGGCAGTGTGGGCGTTGGAGCTGCTGCTGCCGCCGCCGCCACTAGGGGGCAGGGCAACGCTGGGGGCGGGGCTCCTCTGCAGAGGGGACCGGCTTCGCCGTGACGACCGGGAGGAGGCCCCGCCTCCTGCTGTCGCCCTGCGGATCCGCCCGCGGGATCGAGTCCTGCTGCTTCGTGGCTCCCGACCCGCTAGCGGCCCCAGGGAGCCGCCGGCCTGGAGGGCCACGCGGGGACAGTCTGGGGAAGCAGCCGCCTCCTCCTGCCCCTCCGCCACAGCTGCTCTGGGGGGCTGAGGCAGAGAGAGGCTACTCGGATTGTGAGGGCTAGGGGGCACAACGGGAGGGGTGGATGGGAGGTGCAAGGCCACACCTCTTCTTGGAGCCGGGGTGACAAGGGCCACCGGGGTAGAGAGGGGTGGGGCGGTGACAGGAGGGGTGGTGCTGCTGCGGGTGCGCCGTGTCTGAGCCCTCCTACTCAAAGTGGGGCGTGCCGAGGGGTACGGAGTGATCCTTGGGGGGGTGTAGGGCGATGGCCGGGGGGGGGGCGTGTAGGGGGCAGTGCGTATGGAGGCTGAGGCCGTGGATGAGGGGGGAAGGGGCAGCTCCGTGGGGTCGGAAGCCTCGCTGTGCTCCCCTGGTTCCGGCTGCTCGTGATTGATGTTGATCTCCAGGCTGAAGCGGAACTCCCCGCTGTTGGGGTTGGTGCGGCTGACCGCGCGCCAGGTCTGGTTGCCGCTCTGCCCGCTGCGGGTGGCGTTGCCAGTACGCCGGAATGTGTTCAGCCACTCCAGCAGTGAGTCCCCGTTTGAGGTCTCCGTTCCTGGCTCGGCAGCTCCTGAAACAAACACGTCATGAACCACCACACACACACAGCACCACCTTGCTAAACTAATACTTCCACCCGTAAGCAATAAAGCCTTATCTAAGTAAATACTACACACGTAAACTAACCTAATCTACCTGCCCCTATTCAGCCTCCTCTACCTCCCCACTTTCCTCTCTCCTCCTCCACTCCCCTCTCTCCTCCTCCTCCTCCCTCCTCCCCCTCACCACTGCTGCTCTCCTCCTCCTTCCTCCCCTCCCACTCCCCTCTCTCCTCCACCTCCCTCTTCCCCCTCACCACTGCTGCTCCCCTCTCTCCTCCTCCTCCTCCTCCCTCCTCCTCCCTCCTCCTCCCTCACCACTGCTGCTCCCCTCTCTCCTCCACCTCCCTCCTCCCCCTCACCACTGCTGCTCTCCTCCTCTCCAGCCTCAGGGTTCTGCAGGCGTGGCTCAGGGCGGGGCTGGGACGACACGCGCTCCTTCGCTCCGTCCAGGCGCTGCCGCAGCTCCTCTGCCGTCACCTCCCCTGGAGAAGAGACAGAGGACACCACCCCCGTCAGGACACATCCCCGCTTCCAAAATCCCCGGTATTCATACGAGCCCTCTCATGGCTTAGTCTTAGCGCTGACTGGGTAGGAAAACAACATGTGTAGGATGTCAGACTCTCTAGAGGCATCGTGTCCAATCAAGAGGCTCTGTGTGGTGTGTTGTTTTCTACGTGAACGCTGGATGGGTTGCAGTTCTGTGATTGGTGAGCAGATGCTTTTTGGGTGGTCATGGTAACCCTACCAGGTGTGCCCAGCAGGTTACTGTCCCTCATGAGACGGTACTCTTCCTCGCTTAGCTCGTTGATGAAGTGATAGTACGCCTCCTCCCGTCGAAGACGCTCCGCCTGTCTCCTCCGCTCATCTCGCCCACCAGGAGGGTCCATCACCATGGAAACCGCTGCCATACAGGAGGGGGGTCAGTCAGTGATTTGAAAAACACTTCAGGGGAGGCACTGATTTAATCACCTTTGAATGGGAGCAAGAACTGACGCCATTGGCTGAACCAGTATATTGGAAAGTGACTCAACATGCGTATCAATCTCACTGATAAGCTTGCAAAGTCACATGATGACATGGTAGAAGCCTACGCAGATCCAACTTGCTTTCATAAAGTCAAGATGCTTTCAAACACGTATGCAATGTTTCTGTGCTACGTCAAGGCAGGATTTTATACACGGTAAAGCAAAGAACGGCAATATTGTGGGTGGTACGACGTCAAGTTGCAGGGTAGTCTTCTAAATGAGATATGCCATTGTCAGTGAACAAACGACACGGGCCAAGAACGCCATCCATTTTGTTCTGAAATACATGGACAGTAAAGAGGTCGTGAAAGCCGACATAACGAAAAATTAAGCAAGCTAGCTAGCAATCCTCTACATGGCAAACCTTAGCAGGACTAGCTAGCTCACCTCCCGAATTCTGACAGCTAGCAATGCTAACTTCATTGATTCATTCACGTGCCTTAATGCCACCGTCATTTTAACATACTACTGTGTGTAAGCTACAAACAAATAACGTGTCCTCAATTTAACATATTAACAGAAACATACACGTTGTCAAGCTAACATTACAGTAATCCCGTCTCTCTTCAACATACCATACAGTAGGCCATGTTGAAGAACGCAGAGGAAAACTGACCGCGTCATCCTAGTTACCAACCAATCACCGACATGGGAATTATTACAGACACGTCCAATGCCCAACCATTGCACTAGGTGGGAGGGACATGATAGAGCAATCGGGCTTGATGTAAGCGCACTACGCGACAGTAGAAGACAAAGAATCATCACTTACATACAAGGACAAAATGCAGTAAATGTTGTCTACACTTTTCAGCCCCGCCTCTACCATAAAACAACAGTCGCTCTGTCTTTTAAACCTGCGAGCTGTCATTTTGAATGAACAACGCATTTGTTAGCTAATGTCAGCTAACAGCTTTAATGTCGGCAGCTGCGCTAGCTACGTTAGTGTGAAGCTAGCAAACATTACCCACACTAGTGAGCTATGCTAAGGGAACCTCTATTTAATAGATGTTAACAAGGTAATCCATTTTGTTTAAAGACACAAATAAAGTGCATACGCACATAACCCAGGAAATGTTTCTGTTGTGAATATGAGGAGATGACAACGCCATTTAGAGGTATTTGGTACCTGACACAGCAGCTGTAATATGGACGGGCTCGCTCTCCTCTCCGATCTACAATGTAGCCAAGATGGGACCAACAGTGCGACACCTAACACCAACCGAAGAGCAGTCAACAGGGACGCATTGGTTCCTATCCTTCTCACTCAGTAGAATAAAACGGTGCTGCTCTTTTTCTAAATGTTGATCTCTCTATGTGAAGCAAACGTATCCTGACTTCATGGGGAAATTGCTATAAATAATTAAATTTTAGTTAATAATAAACTATGCAATTGTCTTGTTTTTCTACGATTACTGTGAACTTAATGCTAAAGGATAGTTTTCTTTTAATACACAAATGTAATTGTTTTCAGGTCAACTAGTCAAGCAGTGTCCCTTCTAAAAAATGTTTTCCGTTAGCTGATAGGCTACTATCTGATGAGGCGTATGCAAGGCAAATACTCGGGAGGTTTATGACTTCTTTGTGAGAATTGACTGGCGCCAGGCGTCTATTACACACCGTCTGCATCATAATTATGAAATTATATTGAAACATATTTATATTAGGAAATGCATTTACACTGTCATATTTGAAGTTCAAAAGTCTAATGTACATTTATTAAATCCCATTACGTATTACAAAGAGTTAAAATCCACGTGGTGCGCCTCAACCATTTATTCTCCAACAATTCTCTTTACTGGTGGATGCAATAACGGCAGTTTGCGACAGTGCCGTGCACAATTGCGCCGTTCTCCCGAGTGAAATACCGGTTGACAAACGCAGTAGCAGGATAATACGAGGAAAGGACTATCTCTTATCTCATCTGGTTTTTCAAGTACTGTGAATCTTCATTTGTACCAACATATCATTTAAACTTTTAAATGTGGAAACTGGACTGAGGACAGAGCGACGCAAGGGAAGGCAACTTAGATTACAAATCGGGGTTGTTGAAGTAAGTTGCCTCCCAAGCGGCGCTTTAAAAGGAAGGGGAGGATAATTGACCAAAACAACAGAGAAAATGGACTATGATTTTAAAGTGAAGCTGACCGGAGAAAGAGAGAGAGTCGAAGACCTCTTCGAATACGAGGGATGCAAAGTGGGAAGAGGCACATACGGTCATGTATATAAAGCAAAGAGAAAAGATGGGTGAGTTGATAGCAAAGGCCTTGCAAGTAGCTCGCCAAAAACTACGTCAGTCTCCTATAAACTCCCAATTGTGTCGCCCACGGCTTTTCTCTAGACTCTGTCTCTGAAAGACTCGTCGCATAAATATACCTAATTTGGTCAAAGCTAATTTATAGAATATGTAGATTTTTTTAGGAATCCAGTGGGATTATACGTCACATAACCTGGACTGCGGAGCTGTTTGGCTAATGCAAAAGCAGCATCATGACAAAGCTGTCTGTCTTGTGGAGAGCACTGACATCAATTGCTAAGCCCCGTGTCATTGGCCGTGCAGTGTGCTCGACAAATTCAGCAGCAAATATCGCCATTGTAATCGTTGCTCATATTTCAAATGACAGAGTATTGAAAGGGTTGTGCTCAGCGATGGAATAGCACGGGATGTTGTTATACTTACATACTACACCTGTTTGTATGTGTGCGGGCAGTGTGTGCGTGTGTGTGCGTGTGTGTGTGTGTGTGTGTGTGTGTGTGGGGGGGGGGTCTTGAAACAGACCCTGGTTCCTAATTCTACTGTATAGGTGTCATTTTGTGAAGTGTGATCTCCAACAACAGAAGCCATATGTAAAATGAGCTGATGTATGCTTGTTATGTGGCTACTACAGCTGCTGGCAGGTTCAGGGAATGTGTGGGTTGATGTTTAGTCAAGCGGCCTGCTCCGTCGTAGTGGCAGTAAATACTGCCTCACAATTTCAGGAAGATTCGATATTATTTAATATATTTCTTTCAACTCTTTGTTCAAGTGTATAGGGAGAAACATGCATCACAATTGCTGCGTTATAAGGATGTGGCAATGGCCCATTTGTCAATTTTTAAACCGTAAGAATGTGTAATTGTTTTAGGTAACAGCACTGTAAATGTATCTAACCAATAACGTGTCAGTTTACTTATACTGCCCCATGCGAACTCAATCACACAATGTCTTTTCCTACAAATAAGATTCAGGAGTCTGTCTAAAATTGTATTTTCTACAAGTATTTGAGTGTCTCTTATTGTCTGAAAAGAATAATCTGGTCTCAAGTGAGTGGATCTGTGCTGTTAGTAGCAGATCAGTCTCAGCCCCTCTAGGTAGATTTATTCCACCAAGCCTTTCACCACAGCCCAGACTTACTGGCGGCCTGAACCACATTTTAAGATGCCCAAGTGTTTAAAGATGTTTGTGTTCTCCTTAGGAGACTGCTGTTTACAAGATTCTCAGAGTTAATTTGTTCTCCAGGAGTTAAACAGTGCCCGTGGAGGCAAAGAGAGCAGTTTAGGACTAGAAAAGAGGAAGGGTTTTTTCAGCCTTGCCCTGCAGTCTTTTTCAGTGTATCATCCATCCATATTCCTCTAGTGCTCCAACATAGTAGGCCCGCACTAGCTGCCACGCATGGCCTGGTCCTCTCCCCTCTAATGGGGCTTGGAGGTGAGGTTGATTACATAAATCCAGAGGTAAATCAATGATTGAAATCTCCCTCTTCAAACCCACAACACTCCTGCCAGCTGTCTTCCTTTATGAATCCAGGCAGGTAGCTAGGCCTCCTGGGAGTTGTAGTATGTTGTGTTGATGTGGCATATCCTTTTTCTGCTTACAGAAAGGACGATAAGGACTATGCCCTGAAGCAAATAGAAGGCACTGGCATCTCCATGTCGGCGTGCAGAGAGATTGCAGTGAGTATTTGCTTATATACATGTCCAAATATAAACAACACCATGTTCTTTGTTGTCCTGTCCCCATCGGTTGTAATACAATGTCATATTCATGATGTTGTGTTGCAGCTGCTGAGGGAGCTGAAGCACCCTAACGTCATCTCACTGCAGAAGGTGTTCTTGTCACATGCAGACCGCAAAGTCTGGTTGCTGTTCGACTACGCCGAGCACGACCTCTGGGTAACACACACAACACACACTTGGTTCTTTACAGATCTGTCCACTGTGTCCATGTAAATAAACCTCCATGCCATTTGTGTATGTAAATGTAGATTAAATTACATTAAAGCTTTTGCATACAATCATTTACGTTTGTCATCTGGTTTGAAGTAAGAAAGACCCAAATGGGCATGCATTGATTTTTATGGGTTTTGCTTAGGTTGAACCCTAACCCAGTGTTTCACCAACATCCTCCACTTAATTTCAGAAAGCCTCAAACCCAACTGGTCTATGTAGTGTACACACATCAACACACAATTACACACACCCACAGACACACACTTACGTACCCTAATGAACAGGGGTTCTCTGTTCTCTCCAAAGCACATTATAAAGTTCCACAGAGCCTCCAAGGCCAATAAGAAGCCCCTGCAGCTGCCCAGAGGAATGGTCAAGTCCCTGCTCTACCAGATCCTGGACGGCATCCACTACCTGCACGCCAACTGGGTCCTCCACAGAGACCTGGTGAGATTGTCGAGGGAGGGGGCAGGTCGATTAACATGTGGCAACCAGAGTTTCCTGCAGAAAATGTGTTAGTTAAGGTGGTAGGGTGGGGGGGGGACGACGACGACACGACGACACGACTAGTTTGTGCTATAGACTGATGCGGGGGGGGGGGGGGGGGGGGGGGGTAGGCTCATGCGATCTGCAGAGAAGGGAGACTGGCGTTTTGGAATGAGAGAGGGAAAACAGGACCTTAACTGAAAAGTGCTATGGGAAACCATGGGCAACTATGCTCCAGAAGGTCCTTTAGGTCGTACGGTTTTAAAAAGACTGCTTTTACACTGATGTTCGTTGTGACTCATAACCAAAGTGCATGCTTGAGAATGTAGTTTTACTTCAGTCTTTGACAGACTCAGTATACATATGTTAGTTTTTTTCCTTGCTTCATAAGACAGTAGAGGCTTACTGCAAGGAATTTTCTCTATTTAGAAATAAATATAACAGTTGTTAAAACAGAATTCTCAATCTGTTATGCGGCTAGGCTTTCTGTAGATGTCTAGGCCCTTTGGGGCTTTCTCTAAAGGAGCTGATGTCTCGTATTTGTCCAGTAGAGGGCAGGATCTGACATTTTAACTGCACCAGAAATCCCAATCATGTAGCAGCAGCGGTGCCAAACCACTGCAAATCTTTAATAACAAGCTGTCAATCTCGGTCATAGGATAAAGTAAATATCCGTATGCTGACATGTAACATTCTCCTTTCAGAAACCTGCCAATATCCTAGTAATGGGGGAGGGCCCAGAGAGGGGGAGGGTGAAGATTGGTATGACCCATTCTCCTATCACAGCATTGTACCCTTTACACACCTCCTGTTCTGTTTTAAAGTTGCATTTTATTTGTGTTCATTTTGTTGGTTTCTCATTCCCCTCTCTCCGCAGCGGACATGGGCTTTGCACGCCTGTTTAACTCACCGCTCAAGCCTTTAGCAGACCTGGACCCTGTGGTGGTCACCTTCTGGTACAGAGCACCAGAGCTGCTGCTGGGGGCCAGGCATTACACCAAAGCCATCGGTGAGACTCATTGAAGTGTTTGTGTGTGTGCACGCGTGGGTGAGTGTGGTTTGATTCCCGGCCGTGCAAAAATGACGTGTCCTTGGGCAAGGCACTTCACCCTACTTGCCTGGGGGGGGGGGGGGGGGGATGTCCCTGTACTTACTGTAAGTCGCTCTGGATAAGGGAGTCTGCTAAATGTAAAGGTCACTTTGTCTCCCTCAGACATCTGGGCGATCGGCTGTATCTTCGCAGAGCTGCTGACCTCTGAGCCCATCTTCCACTGTCGCCAGGAGGACATCAAGACCAGTAACCCCTACCACCACGACCAGCTGGACCGCATCTTCAACGTCATGGGCTTCCCAGCAGGTGAGGACTTCTGGACGTCCTGCAAAACTTGACACGCAGGGCAGAGGAACCCAGAACATGGCAGAGGAACCCAGAACAGGGCAGAGGAACCTAGAACAGGGCAGAGGAACCCAGAACAGGGCAGAGGAACCCAGAACAGGGCAGAGGAACCCAGAACAGGACAGAGGAACCCAGAACAGGACAGAGGAACCCAGAACAGGGCTGAGGAACCCAGAACAGGGCTGAGGAACCCAGAACAGGGCAGAGGAACCCAGAACAGGGAAAAGGTTTTCACCAGGCCTCCTTCCTGGTGCTTGAAATGGATGTTTAGGGAGAGATTCTGGTTAGATTTAAGTTCTGGCCTCTGAGCCAAGGCAATCTGTCTCTCCAACTGACCTGACATGAGGTAATCCTGGTATCTCCTGATGCTAACAGATAAGGACTGGGAGGACATCAAGAAGATGCCAGAACACTCGACCTTGATGAAAGATTTCAGAAGGAACACGTGAGTGTGTGTGTGTGACCCTTTCTCTGTCTGTCTGTGTGTAGTTTTCCAAGCCTTTAATTTGTTTTCAATTCATCCAAACTTGCTGAATGTTTTCCATCGGTATCACAGGTATACAAACTGCAGCCTTATAAAGTATATGGAAAAACACAAAGTCAAACCGGACAGCAAAGCATTCCACTTGGTAAGTCTCAACAATAAGTACACCCAAGTGGTAGTGGCCGATGGCAGTGAGAAATGAAGAGGGGTAAAAAACCGAACCCCTGAACCTGTATGATAATCTAAATCTATCAACCACTCATCCCCACAGCTGCAGAAACTGCTGACTATGGACCCCATCCGCAGGATCACATCTGAGCAGGCCATGCAAGACTCCTACTTCCTGGAGGAACCTCTGCCAACTTCAGAGTAACTACACACACGCACACACACACACACACACACAGAGAGAGAGCACAGTGTGTCATGGCTTTGTGACAGGAGCTAAACATGTAATGTGGACATAATGTCAAATCCACCTGTGCAAACTGCCTTGTTTGGAATTTGGCCACAGTAAACAAACTCGACTGGGCGTTGTTGACGGTAAACAAAAGCCTTGTGTTGGTAGTTGAATGTTAATTATGTGTGTGTGTGGATGTCCTCAGTGTGTTCGCAGGCTGTCAGATCCCCTACCCCAAGAGAGAGTTTCTGACGGAGGAGGAGCCGGAGGACAAGGCCGAGAAAGTAAGAAATGTGTGTGCCTCATACCTCATAACACTTCATTCCTTTGTGTAACAACTTTTCTGTGGAGTTATTATTTACCTCACGGAATATTGTGTATTTGTCTTTGTTTTTCTGTAGTTGGGCTTTTAATAGGCTGTGTGTAGGGAGAACTTGTGGTGTTATTTCTCTACGCTGTTGTGTACGGTTGATGAAGGCTTGTGTCCGTGTGGTTCTGAATCAACAGAAAAACCAGCAGCAGCAGCAGGCTAATAACCACACCAACGGAGCCGGGCATACCGGTAACCCTGACAACAGCCACGCCCAGGGCCCTCCTCTGAAGAAGGTGCGAGTGGTCCCGCCCACCACTACCTCAGGTGGCCTCATCATGACCTCAGACTACCAGGTGTGAGGCATATGGAAGCACACACACTGTGTGGAAGACAGAAAGGGTTAGGGTTAGGGGCACTTTTTTAAATCCTTTAAATATCACAAAGGGAATATATAAATTGCATAGCATTATAAACATTTTAAAATATGTACACTGATGTGTGTGTATACACTATACACAAGCCAAACTATTGGGATTTGTATTGACATATAGCTTAATAGAAGAACATGATGTGTATATCAATCGTTATTGACATGGTGTGTCAGTTTGATAGGACACACGGCACCTAATCTGGTTGATGTTGACATGTTCAATTGATTACAATCTATTATTATAGGAGTCAGATGGCTAAACGGTTAGGGAATCGGACTAGTAATCTGAAGGTTGCCGGATCGATTCCCGGCCGTGGCAATGACGTTGTGTCCTTGGGCAAGGCACTTCACCCTTCCTCGGGGGGAATGTCCCTGTACTTACTTTAAGTCGTCTGCTAAATGTCAATGTAATGTAAATTATAATCAATTCTCTCTCTGTCATATTCAGCGCTCCAATCCCCATGCTGCTTACCAGAATCCAGGACCAAGCACATCACTGCCCCAAAACAGCATGGGATACTCCTCCACGTCCCAGCAACCTCCGCAGTACTCTCACCAGAGTCACCGCTACTGACCCCCCTCACCCGGACCCCTCACCCGGACCCCCACTCGCCCCCCCTCTCCCCCGCCACCACGCCCACTCGGGAGAATGTACTGAGGGATGTGCGAGTGGGTTATTCTTATTGTTTTCTTCATGGCATCAGCCTACTACCGCCAAAACCCCACCCCAGAGGGGCCCCCTCCCTGCAGGCCGTCTGGAGGCTGAGGGGAACGGGGCATACGGTCTGGACCCAGCACTGCTGCGGAGCGGAGGCCCTGACCAGGAAGGCTGAGGAGGAGGGATGTTGTCAGCTTCTCTCCACTCGTAACATCATAACCACATCCATTTGTGACCCTCAGAAGACAGATCTCCATAGCCGGTACTCCACTGCAACAGATTCAAATGAAGATGACTCAGTTTGGGGGAGGGGGGGTGGGGGGGAGGTTTGTCTCCTGTCCTCCTGTACCCTACACCTCCCTCGTTCCCTCCTCCTCCCCTCGCCTCCTCCACCAAAACTCTACCCAGCCGGTTCCCCTTTTCCTGTTGAAGCTTGGATGAGACTAAAGCTGCTATGCGACTGACGGCATCGACAGAGTGCCTACCCCTCTGTCCTCATGTCTGTCTGTCCTCCTGTCTGTCTGTGTGTCTTGTCTGTCTGCCTCTACAAGGGCCTTCGCTGGGGACCGAACACAGCTGCTGACCGAACGCAGCTGCTGACCGGGACGTGCTGGGAGCAGGTGGGGCACCCACTGCAAGAACGAGGAAAAGAGAAAAAAAAAAAAAAAAGATTTTAGTCGTTTCTAATTTAATCTGTTTTCTTGGTTCTGTGTTCATGGTGAGGATGAAATCGGCTGATGTGGTCAGCAGTCGTTCACTGTTGGCAAGCCTTAGAACTTCATGAGAAAACCAACCAATTGTCGAGGACAGCAGATGGAACATTGTACTGTATTGTATTGAAATATTTTACATGAAGCAAGTATCCTGACAATAAAAGAGGAAAAACGGCACTATTATAAGTGTTTTTTGTACACATCTAATTAGATCTGTGAAGTGGATAGAGGAGTAAGTGCAAGTGGGTACTTTTTCGTTTTTTTTTCTTCTTCCAGGAATAGAACTCCTTCATGGAGCCCATCTCAGTCCTATATTCGGGATCGCAAAAATATATTTATTTTCCATATGGGTCACAAGCTTGTCGGAAAAGCAGCAATGATACCCTGTGTTATTTTACGCTTCTATGCACCCAGTGCTACTTCCCAATGATGGAGGTGGCAGATATTCGCCTCCCAGATCATCAAAAGAAGCTTGACCACGTGTCGTTTAGCTTCCCTGAATCTAACCAAAGATGGATATTTGTTATGGATCGTTTGGGTCATTTTAAAGTATTGAGTAAGTCCCC
>NC_061067.1:1044317-1116817 GCF_021917145.1 Hypomesus transpacificus
TGAAATTCTAGCTGCTTTCTTCTCTCCCAGGAACACGCACAACCACAATCTTCCTTTTTTCTCTTTCCATCTCTCCTTCTCTTGCTCTCGTCCTCCTTGTCTCCTTCTGTTCCTCTCTCTCTCCCTGGCCCCAGTCTCTCTGCAGGACATCAACATGAGGAAGGCGTTCAAAAGCTCGACCACGCAGGACCAGCAGGTAGTGTCCAAGAGCAGCGTGCCCGTCCCTGTCAAAGAGATGTACAACCTGAGTGACAAACCTCCGCCCCTCAACATCCTGTCTATCTACAGGTAGACACACACACCTCCTCTGCCCTGCCTCTATCTCTTCTTCACGCCTCCTGTACAATATCAAATCTCTTAGCAACTTAACTTTGTATATTTTTATTGTATTCTTAATTCTTACAGCCCCAGTATTAGTTAGACTTTGTACCGTTAGTATAGTTAGACTTGTACACCACTATTCAAGATTCAACTTCCTGCCAAATTAAATTCCTTGTCTGTGCAAACTTTCATGGCGATTAAAACCCCTTTGTGATTGTGCTTGTGCTTGTCGTGTCGTTGTCTGCAGGGACGACCATAAGGAGGGGCTGAAGTTCTACACAGACCCGTCCTACTTCTTCGACCTCTGGAAGGAGACGATGCTGCAGGATACGGAGGACAAGAGGAAGGAGAAGAGGAAGCAGAAGGTCTGTCACCGTGACGACAGAGAAGTTGTCGTCCTCTCTCTCTCTCTTTCTCTCTCTCTTTCGGTCTCTCTCTCTTTCGGTCTCTCTCTCTCTCTCTCCCTCTCTCTCTCTCTCTCTCTCTCTGCATCTCTCCCTTTTGCCATCCTGTCTTTGTCTCTCTCTCTCCGTCTCTCTTTCCACCTCTCTGGGAGAGTTCCCCCCTCCATCGTCACACTCTCTCTCTCTCTCCTGACAGGAGCAGAAGCGTTGTGTGGACGGCACCCTGCAGAGGGAGGTGAAGAAGGTGAGGAAGGCCAGGAACCGTCGTCAGGAGTGGAACATGATGGCGCTGGATAAGGAGCTGAGGCCCGACAATCGCCTCTGCCAAACCATCCACCGAGGAGCTTCGTCCGAGCGCACGCTGTCCCCAAATAGCAGGTGCCATGACACACACACGCACACTGTCAAACTATCACACACTTGCACATATATATTTTTCTCAACACTTAATATTTCTGTCTGTCTCTCCAATCTCTTTCTTTCTCTGTGTGTCTCTTTCTTTTTTTTCTCAGGGGTCATGGCCTCGAACATATGGATCTCCACTACCCCAGTGCCATGAACCATGCAGGCCATGCCCACACCTACTCTGGCCCTCCTCCCAGCGTCCTGGCTGCCCAGATGGCTCTGGGACATGCCACCCTGGGGGGTGAACACGACTACAGAGCTGCAGCCATGGCCTACAGGGGCGGGACCCTGGGACGGCCACACCAGGCCCCGCCCCCTCCTCCTCCCACTGAGATCATGAACGGCTCCATGTCTCTCCCCCCTGTGGACTACAGGTACACTCTCTCTGTCTCTCTCTCTCCCTCTCTCTCTCTCCCCTCTCTCTCTCTCTCTCTCTCTCTCTCTCTCTCTCTCTTTCTCTGTCTTACACACACATACACACACACTGATATAGGTCCTTGTTGCTTTAATTTAAGTAATTGGTAGCAGGGTGAAGGGAAACGGATATAATGACTTGTGATTGAGGGAAGTGATCTTACTTCTCGACATAAGCCTATACCTGTAACACAGGTATCAGTCAACTTTTCCTGGCATAAGCATCGATAGGTTTATCTACCATGTTCTATTTAGGAAATCTGAATACATGCTGCCGCCTTGTGGTTTCATGTGGAACTTCTACTAAGTAGAATGACAAAGCAGTTCCACAAAAAGTTGTCAAATATATATTTATGTTTTTTATACAAAACAATCCTAGTGGTGACTAATGGATTTGTTTTCTCTCTTCCGTCTCAGTATGATGGAGGGTTATGGACACTCTGGAGCCCCTCCCCCTGGGCCCCCTCATCCCATCTGCTCAAACTGCCTTTGCCACGCCCCCTGGGGGTCCACTTCCTCCTGCAGGCCCAATGGGTGCAGCTGGAGGTTATGCCCCGCCCCCCCCACCCCTCTCCGGCTCCCTGGCGGCCCCCCCTCCTCCAGTCATTCCACCCCCACCTTCTGGCTCCTCCCACTCTGCCACGCCCAAGATGTCCTCTGTGGCCGCTGACTCCACGCCAGTTAATGATGCTCGCAGTGACCTACTGGCAGCCATACGCATGGGTAAATATCTGTTTACACACGGAAGGTTGTGAAGATCTCCACAGGGGACAGGTGATATGCCAGGGAATTGCTGACAGGGTAAGGTGTCTCCAAACTAAGTGTTTTTTTTGTCAATTGTTTTTTAGGGATCCAGTTGAAGAAGGTTCAAGAGCAGCAGGAACAGCAGGCGAAGAGGGAGCCGGTTGGAAATGATGTGGCCACCATCTTGTCTCGACGCATTGCTGTGGAATATTCCGACTCTGAAGACGACTCTGAACTGGAAGAGAATGACTGGTCCGACTAAGAAATGCAGACAAGCTCATGTCCACACATCCACACACACCTGTACACACACACCTGTACACACACACTTGTACACGCACACAATACCAATCAGTCGATCACTCAACATTGTGAATGCACACTTTATCACTGCTGCAAATTTCTACATACACGCCTAAGATACACACACAATTACACGTGGGCTGGTTTGTCGTGAGCTTAGTCTTTGGCACCTGTGTGTAGCTCTGATAGCTTAGCTGTGAGTTTGGACACTAAACCTCTTCATCCCAAACTGCATCAGAGACATCAGAACTGGAACCACTAGGGGGGGGTGTTCAAGAAGGACAGCAATCTAGAATTCTGGAATTGTTTAATCATTAAAAAATGTTAACCGATTATCTTGATATGCCCTATATGAGAGTAGCTCAGTTGTAGAGACACACACACACACGCGCGCCAATCCTAAATGTTAATACTGACCACTCTAAAACCTCATGTTGGACTCTGCATCATTCACCCTTTAGTGTGCTCTTGATACTCTGAGGGCTTCACAAGTGCACCCCAGCAGACACTTGGCTCCCTCTGGCTGGCTCTGAACGCCACCAGAGCAGCCCAGTGGCTCTCGGGAGCAGCAGCTCATCTCATGGGCAGCAGAGGGGCTGTCTGAAGGCCGAGGTAGAGGGCCTCTCTCTGGGCCTCTCTCTGGACCTCTCTCTGGGCCTCTCTCTAGGCCTCGCTCTGGACCTCTCTCTGGGCCTCTCTCTGGGCCTCTCTCTGGGCCTCTCTCTGGGCCTCTCTCTGGGCCCTCTGGTCTTGTCTTTTCTAACGTTTTTACTGAAACACTTGTTAATAAGGTAATACTGCAACAAGACTTTGTTTTTAAATGTGTAGCTCCTAGCAACTGGAACTTACAGGCAGTAGTTCTGTTTGTCGCTCTAAACTGTGAACAGGAACGAGGGGCTGGTATGTCCTGAGGGGGCTTGGTCGAGCGGAGGGTGAGTGATTACAGGATGTGACTGAGAACCGTCAGATGAGTGTGTGATCTGCTCAGAAGGTGCCTGGCAG
Organism: Hypomesus transpacificus; assembly: GCF_021917145.1. NCBI lineage: Eukaryota > Metazoa > Chordata > Actinopteri > Osmeriformes > Osmeridae > Hypomesus > Hypomesus transpacificus. The sequence continues at coordinate 1,047,911 of NC_061067.1, forward strand.
AGATGTAGCGAGATGGAAGGAGGCTGCTGATTGGATGGGGGGTTACCATGGCTATTTCGATGTGAGCTCAGTGACATTTGACCCCTGTGAAGAATTAAAAAAAAAACACGAGGCGTAGTAACCATCACAGATCTGTGTCTGCGCCTCCTTTTTTTTCCATCATTGTCATAGGAACAACTCAGCCCTGATGCTGAGACGCAGTTTCCACGGTAACGATACAGCTGAGAAGAGGGTTGCCGGGGCAACTGAGAACCAGGGGGAAGGCCATAAGCCAGTGTATAAACAAAACAATCAACCCAGAGATGTTTTTTCTTCAATGCACAGCACATTCTTTTAATACAAAATTAACAAGATCTCTCAATTCAGGAAACTAACCAAAGCAATAAAAAGTACCACTAACACGTTGGAAAAATATACACCACCTTCACACAATGTTTTACAATATCTCAGTAAGTTTAGTGCATGTTGATTATCGTTTAGTTTTCATTTTGCAGATACATAATTTCTTGTGCCATTTTTCATCAAAAAATAAAGTGCATTTCACATTTAACACTATGCATACGCCTAAACAAGATGCTGTTATTCTACTGGTCCTCTCTCCCCACCCCAACCACACACACACACATTCTGAGGCCTTTGACTTGCAGTCTGGTATTTAGCTCTGGTTTTGGGGCACACAGCACACCATCCCTGCGATGTCCCCTTGAACACAAAATCAATTATTAGTCCCAAATGATACCTCATTCCTCTGTACAATCAATATGATATTCATATGTGCGTTTACAGTGCACCGTTGTTCAACATTGAGTAATAAATAATAAGTGTTCCGTATCTATACAAGAGAGGTCCTTTATTCTACTAGAGGGGAAGCCCTTATTATTATGCATTCCAACCAGGAAAGCTCACCAAAGCTCATTCAAAATGGCGTTGCTGACAATACTGTTGTAGCCTGTCAAATAGACTATTTCCCCATCAGAGTAGACCTAGTTTCACATGGATTTATCCAACACTCCTCTTCTCCCACATCTACAAGCTACGAGCTAGGCAAATAGTTCTCCTTGCCCTCTCATACAATTTTCTGCCGTACAACTTCATCAGGTAGTGACGCTGGCTTTTTCCCTCGGGCACAGAGTAAGCACTGTATTATTTAACAACCAATTTAAGTGGTCTTAGAATGTACATCAGGTAAACCTGCCGTGTCAATCCTGCCCTCTGCTAAATGTGGCATGTCGGGATTTAGGGTCGGTTCATCATGACTTAAAGACTCACACTTGGGTAGCACCATGCATGAGGTCATAATGACCCTCAGCACGCCATATCCACGGAATTCGATAAATCAAATAAACAATAGTCTTGAATAATACTATATTCAGATGAGGCAATAGAATCCCAGATTAAATCTAGAATAGCTCAGGTAAAATTGTGCTGGGGCAGGGTTTAAAATCAATTGAACAAAACAAATTATTCATACTGTAAATTTCTCTCAAGGACCAATAGTTAGGGCATATAAAGGAAGGGAGAGGGAGAAATACTGACACATTGGTTTGGACATTTCAGCATTGCTTTCATCTGCACTCCATCCAGTTTGGGCTTGAAGTGCTAGAATGCTCCTGAAAAGTCAGGGTTGTGTGTTTAAATCCCTCTTCATCTAGTCCTACGAGCCAGAAGCTCTCAGAACACTGGAAAGACTGGAAGCCAAACCCCTAGAAGGTCACAGGGTCACACAGGAAGTCCTTCCTCAGATCTGTCCGTTGATAGACGTGCAGCTACTGATTACAAACACACACACACACACACATGCACACACTCAGACAACATGCAACTCATACTGCAGTACACACACAAGTTGTCCTTATTCACATACTCACAGATACTTCAGAATGCAACACTCAAAAACACTTCTTAGGCTCACAAAGGCCAATGCAATGGAAAACCATTGTCAGATACTAGGAATGACCGAAGCCTGATCATAGAGAATACTTCTTGGAGGACAATGAGGCAGTGACATCATAGTGAATCATGATAACATGTAATAATGGCAGTCAACAAAGTGATACAGTCCCTTGAATCCCATTTGGAAAGGTCCTGGGTGTCTATAAGTCCTAAAGATAGGAGTTTTTAGCTCTGAATGGTCGTATGTTAGACGTTATTAGGCATCCTTGTGGGAATATGGTTATTGACGTATTTGATTGCAGGAGGTGGTCATGTTGCCGGGGAGCGGGGAGACAGTTATTGCTGTTTGAGTATTGCTTTCCATCAGATGGATAATAACTAGCGGCCAGGCTAGTTATTGCTGCTCAATGATATGATCTGGCAGAATGGGGGGGTCCTCTGGACGAGCACAGATTCACAGGTCTGCACATCGCCTTCAATTACCCAACCCTGGGAGATGGTTCAATCCTCCAACCCTGGACCCTGGGAGATGGTTCAATCCCCCAACCCTGGCCCCTGGGAGATGGTTCAATTCCCCAACCCTGGACCCTGGGAGATGGTTCAGCTTGGACGTTGAAGGGTGTTGACTGGGAGACAAAAACACCAGGCTTCCACATTCAAACTCTGGAGGGACAGGAGGTACCTGATGCACTAGAGGTGAGATGAGGCAAGAAGGAAGTCAGAGTCAGAGCAGGAAGAAAGGGACGTTTCAATGGCTGTCCCATCCAAGCAAACGGATATTAGAAGTTGTAGCATTATAGGGCTGCGTTCTCCTGGTTGTCCTGGGATACCCAGCTGTGTTCACATGGTTTGGCGTGGGGTGGGGTCGGGCAGGGTTCATCTAATAGGATACACTTTGCAGCACATTGGTAGCGCCATAGCAGTCATTTCACTCTGATTGGTTTAGCATCCATTGATGATTGTAGCTCAGGTTGTTGTTTTTTTGCAAGACATATGAGGTACAGAGAAGCTGATAATATGAGGTGTGATCATGTATGTGGACTGTAGAAAACAATAAACATTTAAAAATGAATGCAGAGCTGTGAAACAGAGCCCACTGCTGCATTACACGTGTCCAGACAGGCAGACCACTGGATGATGGGGGTCATTTCAAGCCTAATGAATGAAAAGAGGCCCTACATTCAACTCCCAACGTTTTCCAAGCCAGTGGGCATGAGCACTTAGCTTGAGTCCTTTCATAATCCCTTACATTCAAGTGAACGCTAAACACGTGAGGCCTGCTTCATGCAATGACAAAAAGGGCGGAGGGGTGATAAAATAGCATTACATCATCACATTGTAATAATTTAAAGGCATTAGAGGGGGGTTAATTGCGCACGTTGGGGCATCGACCGGTGAATATCGGCAGGCTAAGTTTTCACCTTACACAACTGGCAAGGAAAACAGTATCATACATTCGCAAACGCTCCAGGGTGCGGGTTTTTAAAGCCAAATTTAAAATGAAGAGAGATTGTGAGGTGAGGAGCTCGCTCCGGCTTGATTTCTTTCCTTCGTGTCTGTGGAGGACGCAAGCCGCGGATCAGTGAGCGCCCGAGCTATTTTTAGCTCTCTGTGGTTGTTTAGCTTTCCACGCACGTTCGGAGTGCAGCGAGACGCGATGCTCCAGCCTCAGCCGGCCTTCATTGTGAAAATGGCTGCATCTTTGTTGGCCCCATCTCTCTTTTCTCTACCCATGCGTCACATTAGCACAAACACGTGAGCTCTTAATCTGCCGTGCTCGTTTACGCACGCACCCACTGTGGCACATCTTTAATAGTCTAATAATAATAATATCCTCTCGTTTGAAGATAGAAAAGCTCACATCAACAAAAGCTCTAGAATGCTAAAACCGTAATCACATTCTATTTACAGCTGTTGCCTGCCAATCGACGCATCCACTTGTCCCAGCGCCATCGGCAGACCAGGGCGTGGCTCGTTGCAGTTGCCTGAGCTGTAATACTGTGGCTGAAACAAGCCCTCTACACAGAGCCATGCAAATGACCCCCTAACCCCTCCTCCTTCTGTTGCTGCTTGAACTGGCCTCCCCACAGAGCCGTGTAGCAGCCAACATCCAGGGCACCTGCATGCCAGGGTCAGACATCACTGGGGGTCCGTGCCCGGTGGGCCACGCTGGCCGGCACACACCCGCAGCACACCAGCCACAGGGCCTTCTGGATCTCCTGGTTCCGGAAGGCGTAGATGACGGGGTTGATGACGGAATTGTAGGTGGCGGGCACCAGGGTGGCGTAGGTGTAGAGCGGCGGGTACGTGTAGTCTGCGATGAGCGAGTACACCGTGAAGGGCATCCAGCAGGCGGCGAAGGTGCCCAGGATGATAGCCAGCGTGGACACGCCCTTCCTGGTGGTGACGTAGTGGGGCGTGGCCGCCAGGAAGTGATGCTGCAGGGCGATCTGGTGCGCGTGCCGCATGACGATCTTGCAGATCTGCACGTACAGCTGCAGCATGAGGCCAAACAGGAACAGGAAGGAGACGGAGAGCACCGCCACGTTGTTCTTGGTCAGCGGTCTCACCACGCTACAGGTGGACTCCTCGTCCAGACAGTTGACCCCTGTGACGGGCAGTAGGCCCAGGCAGAGGGACAACCCCCACAGCAGCACCAGCATGGTGTAGGTGAACGCCGCCGTGCGCTCCGAGTTGTAGGTGAGAGCGTAGTAGAGAGACAGGTAACGGTCGATGGTGATGGCCAGCAGGCTGAAGACAGAGGCAGAGAAGGAGGCAACCACCAGGCCAACGGTGAGCAGCTGGGCTGAGTCGGACTGCAGCAGGTAGGCACAGGTGAAGTGAAGCACCAGGCCCACCCCGGCCAGCAGGTCGGCCAGGGCCAGGCTACCGATCAGCAGGAACATGGGTGCTCGCAGGGCAATGTTCTGCCAGATCACCAGCACCACCAGGGCGTTCTCACAGGCGATGAGCGTCCCTGAGGAGCACAGCACGATGTCCCAGGGGTTGACCAGGAGGGGGAGCTGGCTGGGGGGGAGGGAGTCTGCTGGTGAGAATGTCCCCATGGTTGTGTTTTCCAGTGGCCCCCCGCCACTGCTAGCCCACCCCGTGGGGTCAGGGGTTGACCAGCTGGGGGTGACTGGTGGCTCGTCACTCATTGTGCCTCCCGTCTGAAAATAAATGTCAATGTAATGTTGTGATAAGGTACAAATTCATGGACATTTCTGACTTCATGTGGTTCAGGGGCAGTTCTATGGGCGCATGTGAAGCCCTCTGTGACATGCTTGCGTGTAAAAAGGGCTATACAAATATATTTGATTTGATTCTGTTTTTAAAACATTCCCTCCTTTGCCTTTCTCCAGAGATTCAAACTATTGGGGTAATCTCCGTTTAGTTTTTTTTTTGTCTTCTAGAGGTTTAAGTTTGGGAAACTAACACTTACCCTAACCCTGCACTGTTTTGGAAGTTACAAACTGATTTACACCTAACTGCTCCCATTGTCTGGCATGACACTCAACACAATGAGAGGTCAGCACAGTTTAAAACAAAAGGAGCAAGGTCTGAACTATGTTTATCAAAGCCTGTGGAAAAGCAAGAGGAGAAACAACCGAAACTACAGCTCTGCACTCACACGTTTCCAAGAGAAATAACACGCATCATGTCCTCAGCCTAAGAACAGACTTTATTCAAAATATTCAGAGGCCGCCATCTGTGGCTACCCACATTCAATCGTATTTCAACTGGTGCCTCACGCTTGAGGCCTCAAAAACTGACTCATATGAACAGTAGGGTGTTGAAACAACATCCTCCGTGTATGTTAATGTCCTCATTTTAAAATACATTGTGATTTTTTTTCTCTTACCAAAACCTAAAGCCTTGACTCAAATGTACCATACTGAGAGAAAACCCCCTATAGCCTTCTTGTGATTATTTGATGAATGCAGGTGTTGTGGCATAAAGCCACAGATTGCATGAGGATGGATATTAATAACATCCTGCCGGTACCGGCCGGTAACATTTCACATCTTCAATGCGCGACTGCTGTTTCTGCTGTATCTGCTTGTTGACTATAGAATACAATAAACAGCTATTATTGGTTCTATGGTTAATTCCTGAATGTATATGTGATAGCCTATAAGAAAATTATATCACAAGAACAATCATTAAGATGCCAAAAAATCAAAAGAAGTACTTAAAAAAAAAAAGCTTTCTTTCAGCCCAGTCCATATTCACATTCAGCCAACGTCACACTCAAAGATGCTTTTGCCTACCTTAAAACTGAGGTAAGACGCCCGTCTAAATGGAATGACAACCCTGTGTTATCATGTTTTTCTTAGTTTATGACGGCGGCAGGTGCGGCAGCAGGTGCCAGATTCAGCACCGGGATGTTTTCTCTGAAGCGGTGATGGAACAAGAAAAGCAGAACGGTTTTTCCATTCAACAGAGCATCGCTTTGGACTGCGGCTGTGCAAGAAGAGGCAGCTAGGAGAGCAGCGGGAGGAGGTGATGAGGAGGGGGGGGGGGGGGGGTGGTGTGTGTGGAGGGGGGTGTGGTGGTGGTGTGTGTGTGTCGGGGGGGGGGGGGGGGGGGGGGGGGGGGGGGGGGGAGTGCTGGAGTCCTTAACGGGCCAGACTTGGAGACGGGCTGTATTGAACAAAAACCCGTCTCGGAGGACAACAGCTCAATTCTCAACTCTCTGCATGCTTCTCAAGGGCGCAGACATTAGCCTATAGATGCACTGCGCTTGTGTGATATTGGGTACAGGTGCAAATCAATAAGCAAATATGAACTTGACCACACGTTATTCGCACTATATGGAGTCAGTGCTTTAGTTTTGTATTTCAGTTGTGTATTAAAACCGCCGTTGTAGTGATGCTGTTAGTTTTCCCGTATTTTTTCATCCTTGTCCCTTGAGACGCTCAGCTATTCTAGTTCAGTCTGTTCTATTAACAGTTACCATGATTTGTGTCACCCACATCCACCCCCTTCCACATCCCTCTTCTGTCCATAATCTTCAGTATACCCATATATGTTTTTCAATGTACCAAAATGCTTTTACTTGCATGGCACGTTAATGAAATTAAACTGCTGAATGTTACACACGCTGACTTAAAATCAGTTGCCCATAGATGACAAAAACAAACGAAAAGCATTAAGTTTGATTGTTTCAGTACCGGCTTTAAAGAAGCATTATGTCTGAGTCTAAATATAATTTAAAAATCACAACGCAGTAAGGTGTCATTTCTGATTAACACCACTGCGGGGCAATGTTGAGCTTGTATGAGTCATCGTCAGAACCCATAAGCGTGTACGAGCACAAATGATAAGGGCCGGGTTTCCCAGATTCGTTAAGAAGCTCTTAACGCTAAGAGCTTCTTAAGAACGTTCTAAGAGCGTTCTAGGGCGTTCTTAGAACGCTCCAAGGAAGCTCTGAGCGTTAAGATCTTCTTAACAAGTCTGGGAAACCCAGACAAGGACAATACTATTTTATGTTTCCTTGTGAATCATCAGACTGTACGTTTACGGTCTGACGACAACAAAAGACCAAATACAATGTGTTATATGCATCTGTTTATATTTATTTTTCTTTAAAACAGAAAAGGATTTCACAATAGGCTGTTTCGAGCAAACCCTCACATTAAACTTGCCAACATCTACAAAACGGTATCAAAAGTGCACCATAGTGTCAATACGTCTTCTCATCAGGTTCCAACATTTTCCTATGATAATATCTTTTTCTTTCAATATTTATACAAATACCATTCTGTACACTGTAGAAATACACATCCTGCAATATTCTATACTCCACACACAGGCTCCCCCTCTCCTCCCCCCTCTCCTCCCCCCTCTCCACCCCACCCTCTCCACCCCCCCCTCTCCTCCACCCTCTCCACCCCACCCTCCACCCCCCCTCTCCTCCCCACCCTCTCCACCCCACCCTCCCCCCTCTCCACCCCCCTCTCTCTCTCCAGTCCACTGGTCTGAGCCCCAGGCAGCATTGCAGAGTTACAGTGTGTGGGAGAGCAGACACCTGGCCAATAGTACAACATATGAATCGTTAAATACCCCCCCTAGCGCCCCTCCCCTCCCCCCCATGCTAAAACCAGAGCATCATTCACCACAGCCTCTGTACAACCCTCTTTGTATACGTCTTTAAACTCTTGACGACACCTTGAAGCTGTCAACTCAACCTTGACACCACTGCAGCCCATCTCCGGCCAGGGTGATGGACGCGGGAGGGGTTAGGGGCGGGGGCAGGCAGTCGGGCGGGCGGGGTGGGTGGTGTAGGGGTGCAGGTTTGGTCTGAGGCTGGGCTGCAGGGTCTGTTTCTGATGCACAGGTCTGAATAACACCTGTGCAGGTATGACACCATAAGGGCTGCAAGGACCCCTCCACCTCCCGCTGCGGGTACAAAGCTTTTTTTAATATTTTTATTTTTTCGTCTCCTGCTGCCCAACGGAGGCTCTCTCCTCCAGGTTCAGTCTCTGGATTGGTAGAAGAGGATGTATCCAGACTCTGAGTTCTTGGAGATCTCAGAGGTCAGTCCGTAGAACTCCTCTATGGCTTGAGCATCGATTTTCTACCAAGGGAGAAAGGTGACACCGCTCAGCAGGGGTCAGACGCATGGACATCGTACAATCCTCTCATCATCCCTGTCTCTCTCTCTCTCTCTCTCTCTCCCTCATCCTCTCATCATCCCTGTCTCTCTCTCTCTCTCCCTCATCCTCTCATCATCCCTCTCTCTCTCTCTCCCTCATCCTCTCATCATCCCTGTCTCTCTCTCTTTCTCTCTCCCTCATCCTCTCATCATCCCTGTCTCTCTCTCTCTCTCCCTCATCCTCTCATCATCCCTGTCTCTCTCTCTCTCTCCCTCATCCTCTCATCATCCCTGTCTCTCTCTCTCTCTCCCTCATCCTCTCATCATCCCTGTCTCTCTCTCTCTCTCCCTCATCCTCTCATCATCCATCGTACAAGGTTGTACAGAAGAGGTAGAGGAACAAACACTGGTGCACACAGTACATATATACTAACATCAGACACTTCTCCATCGTTTACCGTTCACGACAGACACAAATGTAAGCCTTCAGAGATCTGGTGCTGGCGAGAATTCCTAGCCAGTCATTTTTTCACTTTACACTGAACTAACAAAACATGTTATAGACTTAAGATATAATTTTATTTTTTGTTTAATTTAGGAATAGAACATTAGGGAAACTGATTAACAGTAACTCACCTCTACGATGTCATCGTCAAACAGCAGCCAGAAGTCGTGACTCTTTACAATGGCGATGTAATGCCCTCGGTTTGGACCGCTGCAGAGAGAGAGAGCGTCACTCAGTAATCAGAATACTCCAAAGTCTGTGGGCAACCTGAACTACTTGACATTGAAATGTCATTCATTTGGATGAGAAAGAGTAAAAAGACAGACAGTCTATTTGTGGTCATCTCTATATGGAGGCGAGTTAGACACCACATTGCATTCACCTTCAGTGTCCTGCAATATCAGTGACAGCACAAAGGAAAAGAGACTCCTAAACTAAATCTGCCCATACCTTTTCAAATCATCAAACAACGACAATAACCGAAACCACGACAACCGTTAAATAAATAAATAAAGCTTCAGATATGTGGACAAGCCACAGTGTAAAAACAGCAATCCACCCACCTCCCACAGTGCACCACGACTGCGACAAGGTCGTACAGCCTCTCTGGATTGGTGGCGTCTCCGGAGGTGTTGAAGAGGCGGAGCTCTAGCGGGAAGACGACACGATAGGACAGTTTGGTGTAGCGCTGCAGCTGCTCCATGTACTTGAAGCGCTTGAGATGCAGGGCCAGGATCATAGGCAGCTTCTTCACTCTCATCCTAGCAGGGGACCGGGAGGACATTTTACATTTAGTCATTTAGCAGACGCTCTATTTCAGAGCGCCTTACAGTAAGTACAGGAACATTCCCCACGGAGGCAAGTAGGGTGAAGTGCCTTGGCCAGGGACGCAATGTCATTTGGCACGGCCGGAAATCGAACCGGCAACCTTCTGATTGGTAACCCGATTCCCTAACCGCTCAGCCATCTGGGTTAGAGTGGCTTTGACCGGCACAAGACATGGACAGTCTACCCAGACGCCTGGTGTCAACTGACCTTTTGTGAGCCTCCTGTTTGCTTCTACATTCTTCACAGTAGTACTTATACTCACTGCACAGGGTCTCCGTATTACTGAACCCTCTACAGACAGGAACACAGAGAGAGATCATTAGTTTTATGTTGAGCTCTGTGAGGATATTAGTATGCAGTGAGGGTGTTGGAGGGGTGACATCCTGACATGGTGTTTTTCTTGTTACCTAAGGCAGTGTGTGATGGAGGTGTTCTGTTCCACATCCACTGACAGGTCCAGAAAGTCCTCGTCTTTGCTGCTAATCTGACAGGGTGGCAAGAACAAGGGTACATCAGGGAAATTCCAAAATAGACACGGTGCCATTAAAAAAAAAAACAAAACAACACTTCCAGTAACTATAAATGGATGTAGCGGATGGAAACAGACGGGGGGGTGTGGCTTACTGTTTCGCAAGTCAGGCAACGCGTCTCATTGGTCAGCGTGCCTTGGAAGATCTCGTGGACCCAGGTCGGGGCGGGCGCGGCGTTGCTGTTGTTGTTCTGGGAGTCCAGCGTCCCGTTGGCAAGGCGACCGTTCTGCTTATCCTGCTTCCTCTCCTCCTGCAGCAGGTCAGCGATGGTGTTCAGCAGGTAATTCAGGAACTCATGGGCATCCTGCTGCATGTAGTTATCAAACAGCTCTGCAGGGGAGGAGGGGGGGGGGGGGGGACAGACAAGGGCGAGGTGAGGAAGCGAGAATTATTTGGAGACGTCAAGTTTATTTTAGTCTCTCACATCCTCTTACTTGGTAGTCTTGCTTCCTCCTTTCTGAAACCTGCGCATCAGAAACCTCAGATATTCCCCTCATCCATTCTTGACCCTTTACCCACAACATAAACCAACCTCCCTTTTCCCCCCCTCTCACCGTTCTCTTTGCGTAGTCGTGTAATGAACTTCTTTGGAGGGATAACTCCCACCTTCCTCTTCTGGTTTGCAATGCTGTGAAACAGGTCAGCCAGGCAGGAGAGCAGGTTTTCCTTACGCCGCGGTTGGCTGCGGTAAGCCAGGATCTTCTCCCGGAACGGACGGCAGAAGTAGAGGGCTTGGAGCACTGAGTTACAGTAACAGGTGTTTCCAAACTAGATGGGGGCAAAACACACGCATGTAAACACGGAATCGAGCAAGAGTCGGAATGAGGTGGATTATTGCTGTGTATATTATTAACAAGTGATTTTTTTTTTGTAGTGTGAACTATAATCATACACTTTACTATTTTAATGCCATGTTTGCTTACATTGACCAATCCGAAGTAGTGCTCATTGACTGGAAACTGCTCTGAGCCAATCTCTTTCTCCAGAGCGGAGGCATTGGCGCCCTGGAATACAAGTAGTAATAAATTATTCCAACACATGATTCAACCACACCAAGGTTTGTCCTTCCCAACTATTATATTGTGACTTTTCTGCATCTGCTAAATTAAGAGATTTTAGTTTCCACACCCGTAGTGTACTATAATCTAAATCGGGCCTACTGCCCTGCCTCTTACTACCGGTAGGGAAGTTTATTCCACCTTCACACATCAACAAAAGAAGCAAAGTCAAAACTACTTAGAAATACCGAACTCTTGAGTGGGACATCGCGATTAGCCCAATTACCCTAACCCAAACCCTGGCAGGAAGGACTCGATAATCTACCTGCCAAGAGAGTTGCGCAGCTGGTCACGTACATTAAATAGTAATTTTCTGCTTGTGAAAGGGTTGTGAATTCTATAAATAGCCAGCGCTTACGAGGTATTTAAGGTGGCTTGATTAATTGCAGAAATCGAACACGTAATAACCAAATCACAGAAGCTAGGAACTGTGACCGAAAAGCCAGATAGCTTAGCTAGCTTTGTGGTTTAAAGCTAACTTAGTCATCGTGATCTTGGCAAGCCAGCTACTGTTGATCGTTTACCTGGAGAGAGGGGGATAGTGATACATTTGTTAAAAAATGTTTCACCTTCTTCCGTGAAGCCTGACACACGCCACAAGCAGAGGGTTGGGGTGAACTGAGTCTCTCAAATCGAAGTACAACTCATTAAAAACATTGTTTATCTAGCTAGCTAGCTAAGTACTAGCCATCTACAAGCGGGGGCAGACGCAATTCTGCCAGGTGCAGAAAAGCCGCAGCAGAGCAATGCGGTGCGGTCAATGGGTCAATGCAGAATGAAGAGGAGCATAAGCATTAACGCTGTAACTTGTCAAGTTCACAAATTAATCGCTGGTCATAGTACGCCTAATATAGCACCAGGTTTGCATTTTTTTTTAAACGGGCCTAGTATGACAACTGCAAACGTTTGCTTAGAGCGTGAGGCGAAAAACAAGAGTGTCATCAGAGTGGGCGCGAGCAAGGGAAAACTGACTGCCTTGCTTGGCTAGCAACGTGGAGCACGATTTTGACAACGTTCTATGTCACCCAGGCTAATAATAATACATCAGCGAGTGTCTTATAACCCTATGGTCAGTTTACAATTTGTAAGAAAATGTCATCTACTCACCATGGTACAAAAAGAGGCAAATTTGGAAACTGTCATTAGGATTTCCATTCGCCCAGCGCCATCTTCCACCCAATCACCGCGCAGAAACGAGGAGGACTCCCTCGTGAGTGCACTGCTGGATTTGGCAATAGAAGCTCCCCTTGGTCTTAGCGCCGTGCAAGAAGAGCTTTATTCAACTCCAATGTGTGTTCCCTCGTACAAACTACATAATCCTAGGAACAAAATGTAATGTTTGGGATAGTCCACGTTATATTACAAAGAAATGGCTGTGACACAGAACTACATACGTAGTTACCGGCTACAAAACAAATAGTCCCTCCGCCCTGTCACTTTGATTATTAATGCCAGCACTAGAACTTACAAGGTAGGCTAATTCTACAAGACTGATTTGTGCAACAGCTGAGACATTCTTGAAGTCATCAACAAACCAAAAAAAAAAACTGTACAAAATCAAGCAGTTAATATCTGATTCGAGACCAGCGTATCTGGTCCCTGTTCCGTGAACTGCGCGTCATGATACAATTCGAAACAGACCTTAGATCTGTGTTTTCTATTTCAACATTTTGCTCAGGCGACCTGAACGTACTCCTAAAATGTATTTCAGAATACGACTTCCTGCCTCTCCAAACTCTCTTTCCGCCGTACCCGCCATCTTGAAAGCAAACGGGGGTAAGATGTGCTCCGCTTTTTAAAGTCATTTAGACGTTAAATTGTATTCTTATTGCACAGCAAGTTGTTGTTATAAGCGCTTTAAAATGCAATTTACATCAATGTAGCGAAACTGGTCTTCGTAGTACGTTGCAATGTCACACAATTACATGAAAATCGAGTGGGAAGAGTAGCGTGGCTTACCATGTGGGCCCAGGCAATGTAAGAAAGCCAGTACGGTAGTCAGCGATGGCTGAATAGTTAACTAGCTGGCCCAAGGCATATTCCAACTCGAAATGACCAGTTAGCAGTGACGATTCAAACAGCGAACGTTATTGTGATATTTAGGACTGCAATCGTGTTTGCTAACGACTGGGTATTTTAAGCCGTCGTTATGCAAATAACCGACATTTTCTAATGCTTGCCTATTGTTGGTAGTCGCCTGTTTTACTAGAATCGGTAGTCTGACCCAAGTCAACATTTCTTTCTCAGTATTAAGGCATCATGACGAACACCAGAGGCAAGAGGAGGGGGACGAGGTACATGTTCAGCAGGCAATTCCGCAAACATGGTGAGTGTTGCATCCTAAAATACTGATCATTATATGTGATACAGGCTTGTCAAAAAAGACGGAGATTTTAACACTTATCTTTCTTCAGGCCCAATTCCGCTGTCCACGTACATGCGCATTTACAGGAAGGGTGATATTGTCGATATCAAGGTATGAGCATGTTTAAATGTCGGTTTTGAATGTTAAGTTGTTAAACCGTCCTATATAACTTAGTTTATGCCTGACCTTTGGCGTTGTCAGTTTATTTTTCTATTGCTCCTGTACAAGTCAAATGTCATCCTTGTTGACTCTGATTGTCTTAACTGCTTTTCATTTCTCCAGGGCACAGGAACGATCCAGAAAGGAATGCCTCATAAGTGTTACCACGGCAAGACAGGCAGGGTCTACAATGTAACCCAACATGCTGTGGGTATCATTGTAAACAAGCAGGTTAAGTAAGTACCATGGAACCAGGCGAGGGAAGATAAATATAATTTTACTCCAACATTAGGTTGACATTTAATTAAACAAGGAACTTGCCAGAGAACCCCGTCTTCACTTTGCCACCAGGGCTTTTCTGTGTCTGAAGTGGTCATTCATGTGGGGGACAAAATCCCTCCTTAGACACCCCTGTCTTACACCTGGTTAGGTGCCTGGGTTGTTCACAAGGAGACAAATTACTTAAAGCTTAGACTGCTCCACATCATCCCCCTCCAGATGTTTTGAAACGACCCCCCCTCTGTTTGGTAACCCTGACTCACCATCACTTTTCTTTCTGTGTTCAGGGGCAAAATCCTGGCCAAGAGGATCAATGTGCGCATTGAGCACGTGAAGCACTCTAAGAGCAGGGACAGCTTCCTGCAGCGCGTCAAGGAGAATGAGAAGAGGAAGATGGAGGCCAAGCAGGCGGGAACATGGGTTGAGCTGAAACGCCAGGTATGTGAACAGAGGGACTGTTTAACACACAGTACTTGTTTCAGCCTCCCAAATATAAAAGTTGGTTCCCTGTCCCCTGCAGTCGCACATGATTTTGAGTTGTGGAGACAGAATGGGAAGAAATTATTCAAGGGAAGAAATATTAATTTGATTAGTATTGCAGTTTAGAGACCAGATATGACACCGGTTCAACTCTTGTGGCTAGGAACGATATGTAAACAGTAGAGCTCTCAAATCAAAATGCTAATTCAATGATCCGTGCATTCCATACTAGTGTCATAGTTTACCTTTTTCATGGAAATGCCACCGTCGTCTCCTATTGATTTGTTGAATGGATGAGCTCATGTCTTGTGTTCCTCCTCCCCCAGCCCGAGGCTCCCCGTGACGCCCACTTCGTCAGCACCAAGAACAACGAGCCCCAGCTCCTGGAGCCCATCCCCTACGAGTTCATGGCCTAGATACGCTGACCAAATAAAATTGTTTATACACACACCTGGTCTGGATCCATGTGTCCTTCTCTTCTTGTCTCCTTGTGTCTTTGTACGGTCTGGGGTTGTGGTGTTGGCTGAACTAGCTGTACGTGTTGTTGCTCAGTGATGATTATCCTCCTTTGATCACGAAAGTGATGTGAAATTAAACGCACGTTCTATTTCACCGGCGATCTGAGAGCGACTAGCACAAACTGCTGAGAAGTTCAAAGCACCCCACATATACCCTTTCATTGAGTATTTGAATTAACTATGATAATCATAGTTTTATGAATGAACTGGAGGGGTGGGTGCCAGGATAAGTGCCATGCTCTGTTTAGCAGGCGCTCAAACATCAGTAGTGACTCACCTCTACCATGACACACCCTCTTACCTCTCATTGATGAGCTAGACTTGCCCTTGATCTAGTTATGAAGGTTACATTGTGTACTTAGTACTGTGATGCATGAACTAAATAGGAGTGATTTTCTACCTTAGTAGCTGAATTGCTATGTTGCTTTGGCAGCAGGGGGCAGTGTGTATTAAGATATAGTGCACTCTCAATAAAACGAGTTCAAGGAAACTTCCTCGGACTTGGTGTAAAGCTGGTTAAACTCAAACACTTACAAAATGTGAACATTTCTTAGGGATCTGTCAATCAAGAGAATAATACAATAAATATCCCCCCTTTTGTTTCATCAAGTACAAATGAGCATTGGTGCTGCTTGCATCCTGCCTACAGTGTTGCCTTACGTGTTACCTTTGGATAGTGGGACTTTTGTCTTAAGCAATGTCTTGTAGGTCCAGCAATAGGTCGGTATACTCTGAGCAGGCGCTGTGTGTGTGTGTTGTAGGGACCACCCCTGTCCTATCTTGACGTGTGCTGTTTAATCAGTGGAGGCTGAATGGCTGACTGGGTATCTGACAAATATGTTATCTCATCCCTCTTCGGTACTTTACTCAATATTTACTCTAATTAGGAGCAGTTTGCAGAGATAGGAGCAGCAGCTGGGGAGAGTAAGAGGAGGGATGGTGTGTACTGAATCTCTACACAGATGACAGTGACAGGCTTGAAGGAGAGAGAGAAGAAAGAAAAAAATATGTTTAGATGGAATATTTTAGAAAATCAAATGGAAGCCTGTCATCATTCCCAGAGCCCCCTACACCAGTAATTTTGGGTACGCACACCCACAAAGGTTTATATGTCCTCTTTGGTCTGCCCATGTCAAACATATCACTGCCCAACAACCTGAACAAACAGGATCAGGGGGCTCACAGAACCACCATATCATGACATCAATCACTGGGCAGGTGACGGCCAAAGCCACTATTGATCAGTGTAGACTGCAGTGGGCCTACATGGTACTCTGATAACAGCCAGGGGTGTTGGGAATCCGCCTGGTAAGTGTTCAGAGTGATGTTTACTTGTTGATGTCACTGATGAACTTTATATCCCGCGTGAAACTCCTGAATGTCGTAGTTTCAGTCCATCCATGGACTGCTGTGTGCCCTTACTAGTCCAAGTCAACCAGTCTATAAGTTATTTTGTGTGTGAATCTGCTCTCTCGGACAGGATAGGCCTTCATCTGGAGCACTGACCTATGGGAGTCACCGAAGGAGAAAAAAAGTAAACATTCAGAGAGAATGAGGGAGGAGGAGGAGAGATGGGATGAGTGGACAAAAGCAGTGTAGCACTTTGAGCTCCTTAATCACACATGTTTGACACACACAGATTGAGTCTGTCAACTAACCTAGCAGCATAAAGCAGTGGTATCGACTGTGTGTTACACATTAACCGCACATACTTACAGCATACACACACAGACCTACGACTGATGCAAAGTGGGGAACATGCAGAGGTAGAGATTCCCCAAACCATCTCTCTATTCGTCTTCTGTTGTACATTCTCAGTCTCCCCTGTAAACTGGGACGCACTGTCAGTGACTAAAGGTTCTCTTTGTGTCTAATGCAATGACATTGTTTGCGGGAGTGGGGAATAAATACAATAGAGATAGAACATCCCAGGCCAAACACTATCTCTGTGGCTGATAGGTAGAGAGATACTCTATGCGAGTTGGTGGTTATCAGTAGAGACCATGGCCATACACAGATACGGGGCCCACTATTGATCCTGTCCCTGGCTGGGGGGGCGGGGGGGGGGGGACCGGACAGGGCCCGATGCAGGTTGATAACCATGTCAACTGACCCAGGTCCGCTGACCCAAAGCGTGGGAGGGTGCAGAGGTAACGCCCTGGGCTTCTCAATAGGCCTCATTCAGAAAATTCAGTCAAAGGTTTCACATGAGATCATGACATGGACATATTTGGCTGGTATCTAATGTTTACCCTACAGGTAGATAGTCCCATTGGATTGTCAACTTCTCTCCTTGCCATTAATGAGTCCCTATTCCATCCTGGTCATTTTAGTACTAAATCCTAAAGAATAAACTAATTATTAACTATAGCCTCCATGTTTATCTATTAATCACATGAATAAAAAAAATATAGGTCTATTGTAAAGGACTTTGTTCAGACATGTTGATTTGACCCGGATGCTAAGAATGTATTGAGAGTTAGTTTTGTAAAGGGTATGTGGGTTAAAAAAGATCACACAAGGACAAGTTTTAAATGAGACTAGTCTTCTATAAATTACAACAGACAGGACTGTATTGGGAAGTTGATAAGATTGCAACTAGTGCTGTAAATTCCACGTGAGTGAGATGAACAGAGACAGTCTCTAAACTTAGACTACACACAGACGGTAGGCAGAAACTGCAAGGAGCCTGGCTGACAGCTTTAAAGCCCAAATCAATCACCGTGTAAGGCAAGCCCGTAGACCGTAAAACACACAAAACCATTCCATATAAATGATCAATGAACGATCAAACGGAACTGATAGCAAGTCCTATGCTAGGTTGATGCGGACTTTTTGTTACCGAAATCAGTCTCTGTACATTCAACCTTAATTAAAGCTACGAGTTTATTTACTGATCAAAACACTACCACAAATGGGATTGCATCTCTCCTTTACATGGTCGCCCATCAAATAAAAACTGGTGGGCAGCACTTTTCCCAGTAAATGTAAATTAAGAAAATTGGTTCAACGGTCAAATTAAATGATAACTTTTTGAAGTGAAATGGCTCCAGATTTCCCACTTCAGGCTGTTAAGTTTCAGTATCGTCACCTCTTAAGAAAAACTAATTGGTATGACCCAATACAATAAATTATCTACAGGTGTGTCGCTTGGGGTAGTCCGTTAAACGTTCTGCCCCTTGTTTTGTTGTTGGTTATAACACGATCATCTTTTCAGTTCTAAAGATGGGAGAAAGGTTACAAAACCAGAGAACATTTGCATGTTCATTTGTAAATTGTGAGAGCACATTTAGTAAATCATGGAAATTACAGGCCCATCTTTGCAAGCACACTGGTCTGGTGAGTAAGATGTCTTGAACTCCTATCTGCTTCACTCCAGTTAAAACAGCTGAACATGGCGATAGCGGGGAAAAATGTTGTAAAATATCATTGCGTGGTTCTTTTGGTCGATCCTTAGGGGATGGCTTGTGTAATTATTGCCGTTTTCTTATTTTAACAACACAGAAACCATTCTCTTGCGAGACATGTGAAAAGAGCTTCTGTACCCGCTACCAACTCACTAGACATCAGTTGAGCCACAGTGGAGAGAAGCCGTTCAAGTGAGCCTCTAGAAACTTTGCATTTCCTGTAATGACATGTAGTTGTGTGCAATGACCTTCCCCGTTCCATAACATGAGGCTTCTTCAACTGGTGATGTCTTGCTGTGAATAGACATCCTTAACCTACAACTTTCCCTACTGTCAATCTGTTTTCTGCAGATGCTTAGCAGAAGGCTGCCTTGAGGCCTTTACCACTCATTCCAGCATGAAAAACCACATGACTCGGATTCACCAACACCAGGAGAAACGCTTCAAGGTGAATGACACCAACACCTTGGTCTCCTGTATATTTCTGAATACACATGGGAACATTTTCTATCATTGGGGAGTCGACCGACCGGCCTGATCTTTCCTTACACAGCAAATTCAGTGTTAATTTAAAACCAGGTGTATTATTTTACTGAGAGTTTGCATAGGCCCACGTGATGATCCTGGTGTTAAATGAACACTTATGCTGTCTCGTGATGCTGTGTAGGAGAATGTACAGCTGCATAATACTGTTGATGACTCATGTGTTGGAAACTTTTTACTCATACTGAAGTGCTAAGGCTCCCTGCTTTGTTTTAGTGCGACCATCTGGGCTGTGGGAAGGATTTCAAAAAGAAATATCAACTGAACACTCACAAGTGTGAGCACTCCCAGCTTCTTCCTTTTCAGTGAGTATCAGAATCAGAATGGGATTTATTTGCCATGAAAGTTTGCACAGACAAGGAATTTGCTTTGGCAGGAAGGTGCGTACAATAAACGTATAGGAATCTTAAATTTAAATATGTGGTTTAACTATACTAAAACTAGCAGTACTAAGTGGAATACAATAAAATAAATATTTATTTTTAGGCCGCGTGAGTATGACCCACGGTGCCTTCTCTGCATGCGGCCAGATCTGCGCACGTTTGAACATATTTCTGCTCGTTTTCAGCTGCAACGCGGAGGGCTGTAAGAGAGAGTTTCCTACTTCAAGAAAGCTACGGTTCCACGAGAAGGTTCACAGAGGTGAGTTGCTGTGGGCCTCTTGGATTCGATAATGACCACCGGAGTGGCAGGAACGTGTTTGGAGAATTCATTGGGTTGTTGTTGGATTCCAGGTTACCCATGTGAGGTGGAGGGTTGTGTCTTCCAGGGGAAAACCTGGACTGACTATCAGAAACACAGAAAGGAACACAGAGGTGTGTACATGCATCACCTATAGATTTTCTGCTACATTTACATTTAGTCATTTAGCAGACGCTCTTATCCAGAGCGACTTACAGTAAGTACAGGGACATTCCCCCCGAGGCAAGTAGGGTGAAGCCCAAGGACACATCATGTGGCGTGGCGGGGAATCGATCCGGCAACCTTCTGATTACTAGCCCGTCTCCCTCACCGCTCAGCCATCTGACTCCCTGCTAGCCTGTGATTTGGATTTTTGTTGTTGTTTGCCAAAACTAAAAAAAAAAATGCAAAATACCTTTCATTTGAGTGTGTACCCATGGCTTGACTGCCTATATAAATGTCACCATATTGGGATACTCTTCTCATTGACTGTTTCTGTCTTCAGTCCGACTGCAGTGTGATGGCTGTCGTAAACAGTTCTGGGAGGCTTGGTTTTTGCACCTGCACAAACTGTGGGTCCACTCGGGGGAAAGACGGCTGTTCCGGTGCTCCGAGGAGGGCTGTGAGAGAACTTTCACCACACGCTTCAACCTGGACAGCCACGTGACTGGAGAGCATGAACACAAGAAGGACTTCCCCTGTAGCCATCCAGGATGTGGCAAAAGCTTTGTGATGAGGGTGGGCTCTTGTATTTGTGTGTGTGGGCTTGATTTTAAAATCTTTAGATGCAGAACCTTTCTGAAATAAAGCAATCTTTCTCAGGAGAGCTTGAGGCGACATGGTGTGATGCATGATCCTGAAAAGAAAAAGCTGGTGAAGCAGGTAAAATTGGTGGCCAGATTAAAATGAAATGTTTTTTTGTTTTTGTTTAAACATCCCTTGGTTTTTCTGCAGAAATCACAGCGTCAAAAGAAGTCCACCACCACGAAGACTAGCGACTCAGTGACGAGGTCAACACAGGCAGTAACCAGTGGACTAGCTGGCAAGCTACGCAACACCAGTCTGGTAGACTGCACTCCATGATGTGTTCTGTATGAAGGGTTCAAGGATGGGCTGTTCCATTCACTCCATACATATTTTCAGTTCTAAAGTTTACAAATTGTTTTCTTTTAGTTTACTTATTTTCTTTACTAAATACAGTATAGAAATAAACTCACTACTGCAAAGTAACAGCCTGGCATGTTCTATAATAATGTGGTTCTCTTGCATGTGCGCACACACAAAATTAGGCAACGGGTAGAATAAGTCATGGGTCCTTTGTGGGAACTTTTTAATAAACAAACAGCATAATACACATTCACACACGTATAAAAGTCCAGCGTAACGGACGGCTGGTCGTCATGGTGATGAGGCCTAAGGCTGTGTCCTGGGGGTGTGGCTTGAGCCCCGAGCACGTAAGGCCTGGGGACAATTCAGCTGGATGCAACGCGTACTATACTGCAGATACATATGGGTTATAGTTTGTATTTATATACATTTTTAGTTATTCTACTTTGACGAGAAAAAAAATCATACAGACTTTGATCTATGCAGTGCGTTTGGTGTTCTAGAACGTTGCGTCCACCTGAATACACCCCTGGTTTGTATTGCAGTCCAAAGAAGCACTACTGCTGTATGACTGTCTTCCAGTGACGCCCCTCTCTCCCTGCACTAAAGGAGAGGGGCCAGCATGACCATATGAACACAGCAGTGTCTCAATATGTGTGAGAGTGGGGGGGGGGGCAGTCTGTCATGAGGCATGGCACGGCACAGTCAGTCCAGCCTTGTCTGATGTGATCTGGCCTGGTTGGGTCTGAGACTAGACCATTCTAGTGTAGTTTGGTCCTGTTGTAGTCTAGTATGGCACAGTCTAGCCTGATTCAGCGGTCTGGCATGGGATTTCCATATCTAGAGCATATCTTGGCTTAGTGGTGGTGTGGTGGGGGCCTGGTTGGGGTCCAGCTACGCCAGGCTGCCAGGCCAGGACACCACGGTTAGAGCCACACGGCTACGCTGCTCCTTCAGCATCGGTACCAGAGCAGAGTGGCTCATGCCTGCTGTCGACAGCCCGTTAACGGCCACAATCATGTCCCCGCACCTGAAAGGCAAAGAGGACAAAACGATATTGAACCTCAGGGTTTCACGCAGAAAATGTTAGTCAAGGTGGTAGGGTGAGATTTGCAGATAATTTTTTTTAAATAAATGTTACTACGTTGACAACGTAGTCAAGGCGGCAGGCGTGTGTTGTTAAGGCGGCCGCCTTAACTGCAAAGTGCTGCGGGAAACCCTCAAGCTATAACTGTAGCACATTGTACTTCAGACATGAATTTATATGAGTGACGATGTACAATGCTAAGTGAAATAACAACTGTACGTTTTAAAACGTTTTTTTGTTGTTGTTAAAGTTCTGTGCTATTGAGTGACTGCTTATCAGTGAACAGATCAAAGAGGCCATGCGTTTTTTAATCTTTGACATTCCCAATCACTTACTTGAGACGTCCATCGTAGTAGGCAGGGGTTCCCAGGACAATGGTCTTGATAAAGAATGCCTGGTTGCCATGGTTTTCCTCGAATCCCCCAACAATGCTAAACCCCCAGCTCCCAGGATGGTTTCTACGCAACACGATCTCATGACTACTGTGGAGGTAGCTGTAGGGAGGACATAGAGGATAAAAATGAGCCCGATTTTTAGTCGGGGGAGGGAGGAAGAGAGAAGAAAGAGGGAGAGAGGAGAGTTTGAGGTCGTCCTCTGCATGTCAGACAGAGGACTGAGGCACCGGGGCTCATGAATCCACATCGCTCTCAGATGATAATCGTAGGGAGCGTGTAGGGAGTCAGATGGCTGAGTGGTGAGGGAGTCGGGCTAGTAATCAGAAGGTTGCCGGATCGATTCCCCGCCGTGCCAAAATGACGTTGTGTCCTTGGGCAAGGCACTTCACCCTACTTGCTTCGGGGGGAATGTCCCTGTACTTACTGTAAGTCGCTCTGGATAAGAGCGTCTGCTAAAATGACTAAATGTAAATGTAAATAATCCACAGCTGTTGATGTTTATATCACAGTTCGGCCAAACAAACAGAAAGATAATCCCGTGTATGAACAGCCACCTTACGTAATAAACACTCCCTCTTTTTTTTTTTTTATTACACACGCATTCACCAACACACAAACAAAATCCACGATTGATACGGGAAGTCCACATGCTCAGTTGATACTGGCAAACGCACGTCTCCTCCCCACGTCTTCAAACGGACTATGCCTGTACTAACCCAGGTGAGATGGCAAAGAACATCCTGTAAAAATGTACAGAAAACATCCATGGGAACAACCAGTCTCCCTCTCATCCTCCTTACCTGGGCAGGCCCAGCCACATGACCCAGGAGGGGGACCAGCTGGCATCGTAGTCGCTGTCGTGAGTGTGGCAGTGTGGGGGCAGCAGCTGGTCCTCTGGGGTCTGACCCAGACCCGGCTCCTCCACCATGCTGACCTCCAGGGCCCTCAGCTGGACAGAGCAGGACGCCGCGCTGGCCTTCAGGGTGCCCACTGCCTCGCCGTGGCTCCGGTAGGTGAGATCCTGCCCGTTGATACTCAGGAGCACATCACCTGGTGGAGGAGCATGGGGGGCGAGGGAGGAGGAGGGGGGAGGGGTGGTCAAACACAAAAGACGATAGTAATCCTATCTATGGAGGGTTTATGGATGGCAAATCCCCTCAGGGCAAATGATCCGCTCACCTCTTTTGATCCGGCCGTCCCTGGACAGGCAGCCGTGGGGCTGGACGCTGGTCACAAAGATGGGCAGCTCGCCGCTCTTGCTGCCCCGCCCCCCCGCCACAGTCATCCCCAGGGACTCCTGAGGCTCTTTCTTCACAGTGATGTGTTTCTCCTTACAGGTGACACACTGGGACAGATCCTGCACACGCACACACAGGTGCACACACACACACACACGCACACCGAGAAGGACAAGATACATGTTGGAAGTGCAAAAACAGGCACTTCGATTATCGCATTGTATTTTATGACTTTATGATTCTGTGCTGTATATTTTTCTATTCTGCTTCCTCTACTCCCATTCTATTTTTGGTTTTGTTATTGTACGGCACCTTGCAACCCTGGTTTTGAAAGGCGCTTTATACATTTAATTTACTTACTTACCCAGCAACATTAGTTCTAGAGTAGAACTCGAGTCATTCTACTCACTCTGTGGGTGCTGGCCCGTGACAGGTGGATAGGAACAGGGCTGGGGGTGGAGCTATGATGGTGATGGTGATTAGGGAGGAAGTGGTCAAGGCAGTAGTCTCTGCTGGAGGTGGAGCTAGGTGGTGGGGGTGGGGTTTGCTTGGTAGGACGTCCAATCAGCAGATGGACTCTCTCACCACTGGCCTGTAGGGTAATAGAACGGGACTAACTGTATGACAAAACTTCTGTTGTCCAGATAACACGCACTAATCCACCACTATCTGGTTTGATTTACATTGATATCTAATCTATTGACACACCCCTGCCTTCCTGCACCTGTCTTTATAAACAATATACAAATATTAATACTAATACTGAAGTGGCTGTAGCAGTCAGTATAACCCACCTGTATGATCTGAGCGGCTTGTTCTGGAGTGCCATGGCGCAGATCCTGCTCGTTGACGGCCAGCACGCGGTCGTTACCGCACAGCCGGCCGTCCTTAGCGGCGAGCCCCCCCTCCAGCAGGTCCAGCACAAACACCCCGGCCTCATCCGTCCTCCGGACCAGCTTGATGCCCAGCTGCTCCGACGAATCCCGCTTGTGGAGGGTGATCCTCAGGTTAGCGGGGCTGGAGGGGGCTCCCTCGGGGGTGGAGCAGGGGGCGTGGGGCACGGCCGGGGTGGTGCCGGAGGAGGGCGCGGCCCGGGAGGCACAGCGGCGCTCCCGCAGCACCGTCAGCTGCAGGGTGGTGCACGGGCGGGCCAGGGTGGAGCGGGCCAAGCTGTGGGGCACGTTGCTGATGTCCACATTGTTCACCTGAGGAGGAGGCGCACGTGAGAGGAGGAGGTATAGGGGGAAACCAGCTGGAAAGGCTGGACATGGACACCCCTGAGCGCTACTCCTCACCTGCAGGATCTGATCCCCGGCCAGCAGCCTACCGTCACGAGCGATCACCCCTTCACGGTACACTTCCTGGATCACTATGTTGATGAGCGGAGTCTCGTTGCCCCCGACGATGCTGATGCCCAGCTCCACATAGGGGTTGGCCCGGTGGACCTCTATGCTGGTGATCTCCCCCTCAGGGAGAGAGGGCAGCTTCACACAGCCTGGAGGACACACACACACATTAACGCTCACGCTGCCATCCAAAAAAAGGTGTTTCAAGGAGTCTGGAGATTAAACACAGGCAAAAGCTCCGCCCATACCTTCTTCTGCAGAGAGGGGCGGAGACCCGGGGCAGTCCCACCCTGAGGAGGCGGAGCTAACCGAGCGCAGTAAGTGGATGCAAGGATTACTGAGGGGACGCTTCACTCTGGGGACGACGCACTCTGACCCCACCACGCCTTCACAGAGACGGAGACGGTCAGTAATGCGACTTTAAAACACTTCAACTTTCACCCCTCTCTCTCCCTCCCTCCCACCTCTCTCTCTTTCTCTCTCCCTCCCACTTGTCTCTCTCTCTCTTTCTCCCTCTCTCTCTTTCTCTCTCTCTCTCTCTCTCTCTCTCTCTCTCTCTTTCTCTCTCAAACACACACTCTCTTTCTCTCTCTCTCGCCCCCCCCCCCCCCCCAGTCTGGGTGAGTTAACTCACTGTCCTCCTCAGTGCTCTCCTCGAAGGCAGGGTTGTCCAGGCCCGGTTCATCGGTCCACATGGGCACACTGCTGCCGGCTGTGGAGGCCCCCCCGGGGGGCGAGGGGGAGCTGTCCCTCAGGTCAGTCTGGGGGGACCGGGGGGACCTGGGGGGGCTGATGACCATGGCTCCCTCCTCCCTACTCTCACAGCGAGGACCCTCTACGGCCGTCTGTGGAGAGCGCATACCTGGACACCTGCAGACACAGTGACATCACGGTATTCACACTGACTTGCTGTGACATCAGGTGAAGCATTGGACGTGCAGGACCACGATCACAAGCAGGAGAGAGAGAGAGAGACAGAGAGAGAGAGAGACAGAGAGAGACAGAGAGACAGAGACAGAGATACAGACAGACAGTGAGAGAGAGAGACATGTGGGATAGACAAAGGGAGACAGACATGGCATCTGAGCTAAAAACCTCATGCTGTTGTCTTCCTCCATCTCCCAGTCTTTCACCCAGCCTAGGCTACAGAGAGACTGTTGAATGTCTCCTAGAGCAGATCCAAAGCACCAATTGGCTGATCTGCCCTTCACATGCTCACCTGTTTTTGACTGGCCCTCAAGTGGGATCAGGAACGCTGTCCTGTTCTGGGATGTAATCTAGTGGCTGGTAAATACGTTTTACCAACACCATACAAAGTGAATAAAGCCTATAGACAAAGCTAATCGTCAAATTAGCTCCTCTCATCCCATCCATCACTGGCTTACTGGCCTTCAGTCTGGGGAGGAGAGTCCATGTGCAATGGGGGCTTAATCTCTCCCCTAGTACAGAGCAGGAAGCAAGTCTACACCAACATGACCCAATGGATCCTTAATCTCACTGCCCAGCAGCGACCAAGGCTCATATCCAGCACCTACTGGATGTAGACTGCTCAGGGTGGGTGGCTGCACAAGCAGTGGCACTTTGGTAGAGATCTGGGCATCTTCTTGGAGTTCTTACCGAAGACCTAGCTCACGTTTAGACGGCAAAGATCCCAGTTACAAAACTGGAAATGGGAACAGGACTAGATTAAGTTGGACTATGCAGGGCTGGAATATAATGGACTGGACTGGACTAGACTGGACTAGACTGGTCTGGGCTATGCTGGGCTCATATGGATCCTTAGTCCAAACAGATTCCTAAGGAAAATCCTTTTAAGAGTCAGCAACAGCTTCTTAGAGAGATCTTGTTAGCTTGAGCTTGTTAATGTAAAGCCCCTTGAGAACTTGATGTTTGATTGCTGGAAGGTTCCCACACCTTTTGACCGATGGTATAATATCACTAGAAACCAAATTTGAATTACAAATACATACCTTTATTGCATATATGTTATGTTCTTAAAGCCAGAATAAAATATGGCATTGACACACAGCTGGAACTTTTCAAATTCTAGAAATTTCCTTAATTTCCACCATTTAAAAACGTTAACATTGCCAATGCCCCTGTTCCCATGACGATGGGAACCCAGGAGCGAGCAGGTGTCCAAACAGAAGGGAGTCTTTTCTCAGTGACAGATATGTGGATCACAGAGAATCTCATTCAAGTTTGCTCCCTGACCTGCAGTGTTAGAATCTCCGTCTGACTGCTCACCAGTTACTCAATCTCCTCATTACAAACTCATACAAACCTCATACAAGTAAAACTTTTGACCCATCACAGCTGATACTATATTTCTACCAATATCTACAGTATATTTTACTTTATATTAAACACCCTCTCTTGCTAAAATATACGCAACAAACGCTCCTACCCAGCTTAGCACCTGCAAGCACCCAATCGCCACATACCCCCACATGCACTCTGAGGGCGGGGGGTGGAAGCTGTGTTTGGGGCGACTGAAACCACTTGACATCTAGTTGGCTCTCACTCACCACAAGTCCGGGTTTCCCTTTGCCGTTTCACAGAAGAAGTGGTTAAAAAGATCTCTGGAATTGAAGTTGCTCAGCATGGTTGCAGAGAACATGGAGTCTTTGTCGGCCAACACATGACCAGGTAACCACTAATCCCTCATCACATGACCTGCTGGGCCAAATAATCCTCTACGCGGTCTCACAACAGCCAGTCCCTGAAGAGTATGTGGACACTGATGCTAAGTATATCCCTATAGGATTCAGATTTGTGCTATGCTGTGAAGTTTTCCAGAACAACTATTCTGACAAGCCCTCTTTGCACCATAATAATAATAATAATATCTGGTTTACAAGGGTTAGGTTATTTGGTTTGCAAGGTATTACATGGTCAAGCATACAAATATGTTTCATATTCATTTTGAAAACAGACGTTTTCAGTCTGTTGCGCTTGTAGAAGTGTTATATGCATACATTATATGCAGTTCCCTGATTTCCACATGTGTGTGTTAATCTATAATTTACTCTACACTGTGTCTATGTTTAACCGTCAATGTCGTCTGAAAGAGCAGTTGCCGTGACAGTCACTTTAAAATGGTGTCGCTTTCATGTGTCTGTCTCTCTTGTGTGTGTGTGTGTGTGTGTGTGTGTGTGTGTTTGTGTGGGGGGACATACACACTGTCGGTCCATGTGTCATGTCTGTGCATGCACTAGCGCTCAGACCATACCTACATTTACATGTAGACATTTAGCAGACGCTCTTATCCAGAGCGACTTACAGTAAGTACAGGGACATTCCCCCCGTGGCAAGTAGGGTGAAGTGCCTTGCCCAAGGACACAACGTCATTTGGCAACCGGCAACCTTCTGATTAATAGGTCGACTCCCTAACCGCTCAGCCATCTGACCCCCCACGTACCTGTGCTTGAGGTGTGCCTCTAGGTCACAGCGGGGCATGCCGAGGGAGCAGGCAGGGGTCAGAGGGCAGGACACGGACAGCTTGTCCAGCAGCTTGTGGACCAGGATGCTGGACCTGCGGCACGCCTGCATCTGCAGCCGGGCTCGGTCCAGGGGGCAGAAGTCCCGCTCCTGCAGGAAGCTGCGCAGGCAGCGGGCGCAGAAGGTGTGTCCGCAAGGCGTGTCCAGGGGCTGGACCAGGGGCTGCAGGCAGATGTGGCACACCAGGTCGTCGTCCACCTCCAGACGATAGTTGTACAGGTGGTTCTCCCGGGCCCGGTGGATCTGCCCACACTCGGAACACAGGGCTTCCAGGACGGACTCCACCGGCCCGGCCGGACCCACCTCACAGCCCGGGCTCCCCATGGCTCCTCCACCACCGCTAGGCTTTGGCACGTGTGTATCCAGGGGGAGGCTGTGATGGTGGGGGGTAGGGGGTGGGGGGGGGGGCGGTAAGGGGGGCGTCCTATCCCATAAGCCTCAGAGGATGTGTGAGTTGTAGAGAGGACAGCCGCCCCCCCAGTTGCCAAGAGACATCACCCTGCAGGTCAGATACAAGAGGTTAACTGCTTGGAACATACAAGTACTATATTATTCTCATTTGTGTGCCTAGTGTGGATGGATTCACAGCCTGCTTCTGTTCATGAAGTGATTCCGTGCTTCATCCGTGAGTGTGAGTGAGTGAGACAGAGTGTGTGTGTGTGAGGTGAGAAACAGAGAAGATTGGAGAGCGTGTGTTTTGTGTGTGTGTGTAGATTATACATCGCTGTTCCTGCTCTTTAATCTGGCAGTGTAATCTCTTTTTTGCTCTCGCATGTTGCAATCTTCCAATCCTACAGAGAGGGAATTATCTGGGATTGAGTCAGAGAGGCGCAGCTGAGAGGAAAAAAGGACTGAGAGGAAGAGAGCATGAGAGGAGAGAGGTAGAGACTGTGGGAGAGGAGTTGTGCAAGGGGAGTGGGGGGGGAGAGTGACAGCAGAAAGCCATAAAGAAGGGAAAGAAAATAGAGTTGCCGAAGGATAAAGAGAAAGACTGAGAGAAAGGGAGGGTTAGAGCATTTAAAACAAAAGAAAGGAAGAGAAGGAAAAGAGAGACAGGAGTTATAACAGTTCTAAATATATACTCATCCAGGCTTGTTAATTTTAGTGCTGCTGAATATCCATGCAAGCACCTTTGCAATTTGTTCCCTTCACTGACCATTTGTCAACATGAAAGAAATTGACAATTTAATGTCCTACCTGTCTTCCTTTGAAAACCAGTCCACTCAGGATTCCCTAAGGCTTGGAGTGCTCCTAAGAGCTGTTGCATTGTGTACTAGTCATTTCCACTGTGTCTCGCATCCAAAGTCACTTAGTCCTCCCCTGCTCTTTCAGCACAGAGCCGCAGAGGAGCACCCAAACAGACAGGACAGCAGGGGGCGCACTTTAGCACGCGGCACAGGCGTGAGCCAAGCAGCAACCAGCGACTAGCTACCTGACACTGTCCCTGCCAGGGCCTGCTTCTGTCTCCATGACGACCTGGAGCGTGTTCACAGGGGCATTACATTCAGAGAACAGATATGAATGCTGTGTAGCTGGCTGCGCTCTCCGAAGAGTTCCATCTACGCTACACATTCAACGCCCAAGCACGGCTGGTCACACAGGGTGACAGAGAGCCCCTTCATTTCATCTTTCTGACGGCCGTTTCCATGGCCACAGTGCTTTCAGTGTAGGCCACCTGTCTCCATGACTACCTGCTCCCGTCTCCTTGACAACCTGCTTCCGTCTCCTTGACTACGGGTCCTTTTTCCCCCCCAGTCTTCTTAAGTACCTGCTCCTGTCTCAGTGACTGCCTGCTTCTGTTTCCCTACCCTGCAGCTGGACATGAATTACTCATGAGGACACAAGTCTCCTCTGTTCCCATAACAAAGCTCTGACATCACACACGCACAGTCTTCGATGTGCATCCTCCCGCTTGCACGCACACACACATATTCTGGGTTGAGTTGATGTGTATGCAATCAATGAGTTACTTTGCTACTCTGCCAGCACTTTACAATATGGAGCCTGCAGCAACAGAAGCACTTAAATCTAAACCCGTTTTCTTTTCTTTTTTTTTACATCCTTGGACTGAGTACCTCATTCAGATTCCATTACATGTAGCATTTTAAGAATAGCAATGTTTAGTATTTTTTATGCAGTACAAGACGTCTGTTTTCCTTTCATCTGTGTGTTTGTTTGTATGCATCTTTTAACTGTGTCTTACCAAATGCTCCAAGACCACAGTGTTATTGTCACTGCATCCATAGACTTCTATATGGATACACTGCTAGGCCTAGTGTCTGTCTATGTCGTGATCATAGCCTTTTTCCCAATACACATAACGCATTAAGGGGACAACTGTTCCATTCGAAACAAAATGAATCATATTAAGCCAGCCGAAAACAATCGATGAAGCATGTCAACGTGTAAGAAATGATCCTTTTGCCATTAATACCATTTTAGTATAAGCGGTTATGTAGCTTGCACTGAGCATGCATGTGTTTTTCACAAATGCATTGTCAAACGCAAATCATCCAATAATCAATAACAAATTATACACTGACAGCATTTAAACGCAGACAGACTTACAATGACACAAACAGAGATTTTATTGCTAAAACATCCGCATCATTTTAAATATTGACACAGGCTTCAGTGAATTACGGATTAAGCGAATGCCATTGTCCTGTCTGAATACAACATGGCAACATGACAGCAATGTATAGCGTAAATATTGAGTATATTTTCTGTTCATTTGCCAGCCAGCTTTGTGTCTGTCTGGTTGTCTAATTCGCCCCCTTCCTCTAGGAGCTGCGGATAGGGATAAATAATGGACAACAGCTATTTCGAGAGAAAATTGCATTTTGTGACATTGTCCACGTACAAGCAGAATATGTGCATTGCATTACCTACTCCTGCTTCTCCTTCGTGCCGTTAATTCCGGCCCCGGGAGGGCACAATTAGCTACGGAACCTCAATCACACAATCACCGCAACGAACCGTTCCGCAGCCGCATGTAAACGCCCCCGTGTCGTTCTAGATGGATGTGCCGCCCATCGCTCCGTTCTGGCTGTCCGTCAAAGAGATGAGGAGGGGTCTAGCCCCGAGGACCACATACAAATGTATGGGTGACCAATATAATGCCTTATATAAAAATACAGAACATTTCAAATATAAAAAGCATATTGCAATGAGGAGGCAAAAATAACATAATATCACCCTACATTGTATAAGTGAATGTACATTTTTTTCTTTCTGTGAATATTTTTGCTAGAAATAATTTACTTTGGGGGATTGTACGGCATTGCAAAGAGAGGAAGGCCTCTTCCGTAGGCCCTTTCGGCTTTGACAGATAGCGACAAGGAAGTAAATCTAACACATCTTTTGTAACAGTTTTGTGCATTTTCTTGAACGCTGTACACCATGGCAGAAGATACAGAATTGGAGAAGTATACATTTATTTATTCCACAATCTAAATGATTATATAGTGAAAATTATGTCCGAAGAGCGGCTATGCTAACATTTGCTATTTAAGTAGGCTACGTATTATGGCAACTGAATCTGCAATACAAGTGTGCTTGTGTATGTGTATATATACGTGTGCTGGTTTTGAAAGAGAATGGTGTAAATGTTGTGGGTATGTGCGTAGAATGTTCTCTATCTGCTAATGGCTCTGGAGATAAGTTGGCAGCAATACATATGCTTCGTGTGCCAGTGTTTTCATTGCACATTTGTGTATGCTTGGTCAAAGGTCAGGTAGCTATAACAATTGCTTTCTTCTTGGACTAAGTTGACTAGCAGCTCAGGTCAACTCGGGACAGGCTGGCACTTGTTCAACGGAACATTAGTGATTGACACACTCCGCCTATTTATGCCTTGCCTCACTCTACGTTTAGTTTTAACTTGATTAAAGTAACTTTTATTGATAAACGTTTTGATACTGCCTTTTCCAGTTCTCTTGATTTACCTCTGTTTCCCTGTGTTCACCAACTTCTCATTTCCTTAACCAATTGAAGACCATATATTTCTCTCAATATTTCTTCATTGCTCCCTCTCCTAATCGTTTAGTGTGTTGTGTTTATGTGACAGACGGGCAGTGGAGGAGTTACTGAATGAGGCCAACAGAGCTCGGGTACGAGCGGAGACCATGGGCCCGGCAGGCTGGTGAGTGGGATGAAAATGGCACTCAAGCATGCTTTTATGGATTTAGTTTATATAGGACTTTACAGTCTGTTACCTAGTTTGTGAACTAAAACCTCTGCATTTTTTTAAATGTTTCCTAGTGGAAGCATTTATCCAACTTGTACACCTCAGCCATTTCTTTGCGTCAGACAGATATAGGATGTTTCTGGCTTTGTGTTCGTGACTTGGTTACTTTACTAACTTGGTATAACTAAATAATAGCCAATGTTGTGGTTCCATCAGGATGAAGTGTCCTCTACGAAGCACCAACAAGCGCTTCCTTCTCAACACCCTCCGCAATTCCTGTTCGCAACAGCGTCGCCACTCCAGCTCGCCGTCGCGTGAGGGTCAAAGGTCAAAGAGCACGGCCCCCAGGAGAACCCCGCCTGCGGATCCCAGAGCCGACGGCGACCGTGTGGACCGGAGGAACAGCAGTTACCAACTCAAAGACAGAGAAGACAAACAGAAAGACTGCCGCTATCACCATACAGAGGCTCTTCCTGAAACACACACTAAAGAACCTCCATCTGAGGGAACTTCATCCCAGAGAAGTCGTCACGTGTCCAGGGATTGCAGTGACTCTCACGGTGGTGTCTACTCCGCCCACTCTAACCGATCCTCCCGGTCAGGCCACGCCTCTAAGGGCAGGCGGTCCCGGTCGCCAGTCAGGGACTCGCCTCGTGGGAGGGGCCATCGCTTC
The DNA here is from genome assembly GCF_021917145.1 of Hypomesus transpacificus. NCBI lineage: Eukaryota > Metazoa > Chordata > Actinopteri > Osmeriformes > Osmeridae > Hypomesus > Hypomesus transpacificus. The sequence continues at coordinate 1,081,291 of NC_061067.1, forward strand.
TGACATCACTTTTCACTCTGCCAGGTTTCTCCAGAAGGGCATATTCCGTCTCACACATGGACAAGTTTGACTGACTTGGGGCAGAATGCAGGCATACAGACCAATTCACTGGCAGAGAGATCAAATACAGGAAGAAAAGATTAATTGAGACAGGAGAATGAGAAGGAGGTATAGGGGGAACATTCACCTTCTATGTCTCAGGAAAGCACCTAAACATTTAATGGATAAATACTGTTCCACTTTCTTTTTTTTTTTTTTTTTTTACAAATGTTCTCTTATTAGATATATTTAAATACAGTTGGACTGGTGGTTTTAAGATATCTTTAAATGATTTGTTGCGTAAAGCCAAGTCAACAGTAAACAGGAAGCAAACAGTTTAAGGGTCCGGTGTTTTAATGTGTATTTCATATTACATGTTAAAATAATTGTATCATATTAGGACACAGTGCATAGTGAGTTCCTTAGTTTTCTCATATATTTTTTAAGAAACATTTTTTATGTTTTTTGATAAATTGTTACAAGACCCTAAAAAGGTTAATAGCACTTATTTAGGAGCCTACTTTTTCTCATTTTGTTGTTGTGCAGTAATGTTTTAGGGATTTGTAGTAATTTTACACAATTACACAGTTGCTTGAAAATGGTTTCAGGAATTTTTTCTTAACCTAAAACGAGTTTGATTTAAATTATAAAGTCGTTAGCATTCTTTTGTCATTACTAGCCGTTAGTAATGTTTACATAAGCTATGGCTGTCGCCAGTAGGTAAGCAGTTTTATCATGTCTCCCTCTTTTTGACATCTATATGCACTTTATCAGAAACGGCTTTGTTTTTGAATAAGGAGAATAATGTGCCGTATCATTGGCACTCCTTAGTACCTTTTTATTGCGGTGATGAAAAAACTTTGGACGATTTCATAAAAATAACATGTTCACGTCAAATACTGTTAGGCCGACTTGTCAATACTTAAATCTGGGGCCTTTTGCTTGCATATAAAATAATCCTGTAATTGTTTGTGTTCGTGTTGGCATTGCCTTATTCAATAAATGTGTTTAGAATTGTGGACAATTATTCCAAGGAACTAGTGTTACTATTAAAGACCACTGCTTCGGCCTATTTAAAAGGTCAAAATCAATCACAGTTTTTGTGAGTTAGGTTGGTAAAAAGTCTGCAGTAACAGGTGGACGTTTACTCAAGCGTTCTAAGTTATTTTCCCGCTATCGTTTTTTTCCCCCATCTGTTTAACATTTCCATTTGGCTATTCGTCTGTCAATGAACCTACTTTTGACCCTTTACCATTTAATTGCAGCCTATCGAGAGTCCTTATAGACCATTTAATTGCAAGCCCTTTGTTGAATTACGTTTGATACCATATAATAGGCGTAGATGTCCGTTGAGTGTCGACCAACGCCACATTATTTTTCACTTATAACCATTAGGCCTACGAAAATGTCTGTGCCTGAATAGTCTAAATTGCGTTTTACGCAGTTACGCTTCATAAACCCCGTTGTGCGTCTCCGTAGGAGGGAATAGCTCGGGTTAACCGTTTCCTTCCTCTTTCAAACGAAGATCAAATATAAACACCATTAAGCGACATAACATGCACTGATTTGAATGAAATTGGTTTACTTGAACTTTATAACAGGGCTGAGTGCTCCATTAAGATACTAGAAGCCTTATGCACTTGAAGAACTCCGTGCAAATAGTGATCTTGCCAGTCATTTTAGCATATAAAGAGAAATATGCTAGTTTCATAGTCACGCTATAAAATGCGGTCGATGAATGGGCTGATACAGTACTCCATAAAACAGGATTATTTTAGAACAGGCAAAAGCAAAGCAACTTCTCATCAAAATTAAAATGTAAGAATATTGTTTCTGACAATCCCCACATGGGCCATGATTGGTGTGTTAAAGGAATTCATGCGTTCACGGGTTGGAAAGGCAGACGTGTTCCAGGCGCGATGCTTAGGCCTACTAATTGAGTTCTGTTCCTCACTCCATGATAATTGGTTTACATCGTCTCACTCTCCTTTAACGCGAGGAGTGTTGTTAAATGGCCCGAAAACTGGTCAGCCTAATGACCAGCAAACAACGAAGGAGAGTGGTCGGTTAAGCGCCCGTCTACTATTTGAACAACCAGGGACCCGTTTAAATGGTGTTAAATGAGGCATTTACAGAACTGTAATGGACAGAGTTTAGCAGTCACAAAGTTGAGGTTTCAATTGGAGAGCAACTTAAATGCGGCTTAGATATAGTACGAATGCTCGTTCACGTTCTCTGTCCCGCCACCCAACATCTCTGTGTCTAGTATCCAAGACAACCCTCTCACCATCCAAGTCTCTTATCTCAAGGGTCAGCCAATTCTGGTGCCCATATCCATATGTGGTTATCGATTTTCCCTTTCAGTCACAGGTCTATATTGACAATAGGTGCCCATATACGTGCTCAATTGGTGCATTGTTCAACGCCACAGAAATTGCATTTGTCCCATTATTCCTTTCTTTCATCCATGATTATACATCCAGAAGTCACACTGTTTGCGTTCATTCTATGCATGTCGCAGTCTCGCTGATAAGGTCCCCAATGGCATTAGCCTCTCTTCGCAGACACAGATAGGGTCCTGTGGATTCCCCTGCTCACCTGTTGCATTGGAGTTGAGAACAGGTGGATCTCAGAGACTCGATGGCAAACAATGAGTTATTTACCGAGGGCATTGATTTACGCATCGGTCAATTCTGTTCAATTATTGGTGGACCACGCAGCAGCAGCAGCAGCAGCCAAGGAGACGCAGAGTTACCAGCGACAAGTTATCCGTTTTGTGTAAACATTGAAACCAATGGCTTAGGTGCAGCGGGGTCACATGGTAACAGTGACACACCTGTTGGGGGCCTATAGCGGCGCCAGACTCAGGCAGCAGTACAGGTAGAGCAAAAGGTTCACGCCGTGGCAGGGCACAGCAGATAGATGTGCGGGAAAACCACTGGATAGCCTCGGCTCTTGGCAGTCATGAATCGAGAAGAGCACTATTACGCCTCAGCGCAGCTGTTCAAAGACCCTTGCGCCTTCCAGCGACCCCAGAGCGAGGACTACAATCACAGTCCGCCACCATGTCTCTACATGGGCAGACAGGCCCAGTCCATCTACACTACGCCGACCATAGGCGTTTTGGAGCAGGCGAGCATTCCTGACATTGGTCCTTACAGCATGCCCATGCGGGACGATCCGGGATTACCCCAGCTCCACCATCCTCAGACGCCCCACCAGGCTCTTACTACGTCAAGTGCTTATGGAGAGCCCGGGGACCTGGCTCTATGTGGCGATAGAAACCGATACCACCTCCCTTTCCCTTGGATGAAAACTACCAAGTCTCACGCACACACCTGGAAAGGACAATGGCCAGGTAATGTCTATATTCAGTTGATATTCTTCATATCTGTAGAGAGAATACAACTTGTTAAATAACAAATAAAAACATGTTTTATAACTTTAACCCTGATCTAGACAATGTGTTGGAGACGGATCTCAATTTAAGGTTAAATGATTAGGTATTGTTTAATCGGACAACTCATCGTAACAGCCTGATAATAGATTAACACTTAGTAATGAAACCATTTTGTTTCTGAATGTAATTTTTTGGAACATGTTTAACGTGTTTGTGGATGTAGCTTATGTCTTTAAATTCTATTGAAAGCCAAAACTTTCACTACAGATTTTGTGAGATTGGGATCAAATCAGTTCACTTGGAGGTAAATTATGTCAGTTGTATATGATATTAGCCTCCAAAATCGAATAACTGTATTGCCCAGATTTGCCATGGACTATTGCTCACTAAAGCATTTGACAAATGTCGATTCAAACTGTCTACATTCTTCCTTGATTTGTCACTATCACTTGAAATAGTTGAGCCAACTAACCAACCATGAATGTTAGAAATTATAGTATTTTTTACGTGATACCAGGTTATATTAAGATATATGTTATATATTTATTTATTGTATTGTGCAGTTTAGTTGTTTTGATGCGGCCATTTTGAGGTCTGTCATCTGAAGGCCTTTTTAAAACCAAACTTTCTAAACTTAACTAAATCTTAAGTTTCTTTTCTAAAAGTTACGTCACAGCCACAAAACCAAAATTATTTCGGATCTGTAGTAGAAATAAAAGGACTGCTTGTAAAATCCATGCACAAAATATGCTATCATCTTAATGTAAAAACAAAAGAACATAAAGAATAGACATGACATGAAAAATTATTGTTATTTTTTTAAATTATTATTTCAATTTAAGATTCTAGAATTGGTAGGGTATAAATGGCAAAAGTAGCCTAGCCTAAAAATACATTTTGGAAGACAACAAAATATAAAATTACACTGGAATGCACAACATACCTAATGGGCATGATGTGGACCGCATTCTTCAAACAAGATGCCAAGCATTTATAAGGCAAACTTATAAAATAAATCTTCTGTGAAATTCACATTCACCCCATGTTTCATGATTACATGATACATTACATGATTTGAAGTTAAGGATAGGGAGACCTCTGGAATTCTCAGTTAAAGTGATCGAGCATTTTAAAAACACATAACTACTATCAATATTAAGTTATACAAGTATTTTTCTTTTTCAGCATCACCTACTTGCTATTTTCTCCAAGAATTGATCTAAGCAAATTATTTAGCCTACAGAAAACTTTTAGGATGGTGGTTTAGGATTGTTTTGCATATATTTCCAAGTTCAATATTGTTGACACTCTGTAAACATGTATGTGTGTACTTCACTGTAAACCCCCAATTTTTCTTTCACCATAAAAATCAAGCCTCTCCCATCCCTGGCTGTACACAACATTTGTTATTCAACCAAAACCCACAGTCGCACAACAAAAGTCTTTAAAGGTCTTTTGGGGCAATCAAGTGTCCAATATGTATTCCCTTGCCTTCCTCTATTCCTTCTCACCCACTTTCTCCTCCACTCTCTTTCCTTTTCTCCCAGGGCCTTATATGATGGAGACAGAAGAGAACAAGCGCACACGGACAGCGTACACGCGCGCACAGCTGCTGGAGCTGGAGAAAGAGTTTCTCTTCAACAAGTACATTTCCCGACCACGTAGGGTGGAACTGGCTCTGACCCTGAGCCTCACCGAGCGACACATAAAGATCTGGTTTCAGAACAGGAGAATGAAGTGGAAGAAGGAAGAGGACAAGAAGCGGGTGCGAGGGATGGACCCTGACCAGGATTCCTCCATCACCTCTGGGGATCTGAAGGACGAGGCCAGCCTCGGGGTCACCATGGGAGCCTCCTCCACCGCTGCTCCCAACACCTCTCCCTCCTCGCCCCTACACAGTCGTACTCACCCAGGCTCCAGAGACCAAGCCTAGCTTCAGAAAAGATTACTGGGAGAGTGGCACTTATTCTGTAAACTAACAAACAGCAAATGTATGGAACACCATGATCTACAGGGACATATTCTGGAATTTTATCATCCTAAAGACTGAATTCTTGACTCACATCTTTTTTTTTTTTTGCTGAGAATCTGGTGGACACCAAGAGACAATTACAGTACATACAGTGAAGCCACATTGGGCCATGACTGTTCCCTGCCACCTCACATCATGTCCAGCAGAGGGCAGCATCAGTGTACTCCACTGAGGACCCCCTCAGGGTTTTACTGATTGCAATACATGCAGCAAGAGCTACTGTTTTAATAAACAAAATGCACTTCATGTATAAGACTTTATTAACATGCTCTGAATTGTACAATCATGTTTAATTTATGTATAGTGTATAAATACTGGCAGTGCACAGAGCCATGTTAATCAACTGGGCCTCTGTTGTAGAGAAATTCTTAACAAAAACAAGACATCATAACTTTTAGGTTATCATTGTGGTGTATAGGTGTTGTAAATATGAATAGGCGTCTACAGCGATGTTTAGGCAAATGGTTATATCAATTATGTAATACCAAAAAACGATAAAATGTGCCTTTTTATCATGTAGGCTAATAAAAATGAATACAACATTCATGGATCAATTAATTCTCAAATTGTAGAGTAATTCACATGCATTGCAAGTCTAGGCTATTCAGCCACCTTGAAACATGACAAACGAGCCTGTCTACTTTGCAGTCACAACTTGTTGGGCAGGTCATGCAGCATCAGGGTTTTCAAACGCAAGTGACAAATCTTTTTCACCTCCTCAATGGCACCAGCCAACTCCACTGCGCGGTCGTTCTTTAGGCGCTCTGAAAGCTCGCGCAGGATGGTCGCCTTGTTGTTCATGCGAGCACATATCACAAATGGGAATCCGAATCGCAGTTTATATTCTATGTTGAGGCGCGCCATGTGCGAGATCTCTGCCGCGTCCAGAGTGTCAAGCCCAGCATGGCCCTGTTCCTCTCGCGACTCTTCGGTCAGAGTGCCGCTCTGGAGATCCCTTCCCGCGAGGTCAGGATGACATCTGAGAATTCCTTCTTTACCTGGACACAAAAGTGATGTTTAGTACTACTACTATTCCACAGGAAATACATTTCATTTGTAAAATAAACACAAAATAGGCTACATGATTAAATTGCTTATTAAATCAAGGCCTAGCCTACCTGATTCGGGGAGGGCCTCGATAAATTCATTAATAGAGACTTCCATGTCCAAGAGACTCGCAAATGGACGTCTTGACCACACTGCGGCAACTATTATTGGGCATTTTTCAACCACGTTCCCAAACACGTCCACAAAATCCTCATATGACAGAGCATTAACCGCACCGATTTTCATGCCTAGTTCGTGAACAGTCTCTTCAAAATAGCTTTTGCAAGTAACTGAAGAATCACAATGTCCCAAAGGTTCACAAGGGCCAATGCACTCTGGCGTAGGGCTTTGGTGCCCTTATTTGGTTAATATTTGTTTTCCCCTCTTGTTAACACAAGCCTTTGGTGGAGTCTCTGAAAAGTTAGATGTCATGTTGTCATGTCACATTATCTTAAATGATATATTGACATTAATGATAAACAGATGAGCGAAATTATAAGGCATTACAGACATAAGCCCAATAAGTTACTGTCTCACGTGCCAAAGAGGTGTAAAGCCAAGGATGGCTATACCGTCAACAAATCAGGCATTTACAAAAGCCTACTATAACGAATTACATCGTAAAATTAATGGCTCAGATATTAGGACCTATGGGTCGACACAGGCCTGGATATTCATAGACATAATAAAGAGTGGATACTTGTTTGGCATAGCTGTCTGGCACAGAGGTTAAAACAGATACGGTCAAATGTAGGCCATACGAATTAATTACTAAATTGACAATTGTAATAAACAGTAGCCTACAAAAGTATGGTGCACATCATATATGTTTAAATACGTAGCCTACTAATTAGATTAGATTCTAATGATAGAATTCCCAAGTTTATGCACATAATAGATATACAGTTCTACCTCAAAACCATCCCAAATCCCTAATCACACTGCACAATAATGTTTTGTAATAAGTTCACAATTGTAACTAGTAACCTACCGCACAGGTCAAATACCGGAAATAACTAGTTATAGGGGAGTACTAAAAGGCTGGGCTTTTCACAGTTTTAATCTAAACTTTGCTCTGGCGCCATCTACCGTTGACTTTGTACGAATATTTCAATACTGAATGCACAACCTGACCAGGTTGGAATTCAGGAGAGAACTATAGTCTGTATTTTTTATAGTTTTATTTTAAGACAATAAAAACAGGCACTTAAAATTATAAAAAGACATTGGAAATGTAGAAACAGTGTAGAAACATTTATGTACATTACTTCATGAAACTTTATATTTCAGGCAAAAGTATAAATTATTACATTTGATAGCCCCAAAAGTAACTAGGTAGCCAATACAACAAAATCATAAAGTATAATTGAAAATATCTTCATTGTACAACTTAACCGATTAATAAGGTCACTTATACGACTATAAAAAGCTGACGTACTGAACTGATCTTATAAAAAGACAAAAATAACATCAGGTTATCAGTGTATCGTTGATTCACAACAACACTCAAATCCTACAAAATGGGTTATACTAAAGTATGTTCTACATATGTTGACATAAGTTATTACATAAATTACTCATCAATGTTTTTAATCCTTGAAAGGCACTCTCACAAGATTAATCAAGCCATCATTTCAGACCTACACTGGGTGGTTTGAACTGTTGATCTTTAAATGTCATGTTGTCTGGGTCAGAGGGTGTCTTGCAGTACTGGTTCAGTTCCTGTGGATCCTCCTTCTCTTTGTCCAAGGCTGAAAGTTTTACTGATGCATTCTGGGAGAATGAGTCATGGGAGTTCTTGTCTAAGATATTTTGGTATAGCTGGGAGGGGAAGGTCAGAGTTAGACACAGACACAACATGTACTGTCACATACTTGAAAATAGTAAAACACTCACTGCTACTGTGAATGAAATGTCCTACATACAGTCTACATACAGTACAGTCTGAATGATTGAAATGTGTAGCAGGTCATTTGGAAAATCAAAGATCCTCACCTTTTCTTCCATGTCAGTCATCTGGTCGTCCATGAAGGCCACTAGCTTGGAGAAGACCGGCCGCTCACGGGGTTCAAGGGCCCAGCACTTACACATCACTCTGTACCTGGAGAAGGTAAGGAGATGGATAAGTAGGAGAGAGAATGAGAGAGGAAGAGAGAGGGAGAGAGGGGGAGAGAGAGGGGGGGAGAGAGAGGGAGAGAGAGGGGGAGAGAGAGAGGAAGAGAGAGGGAGAGAGAGGGGGGGAGAGAGAGAGGAAGAGAGAGGGAAAGAGGTGGAGAGAGAGGGGGGGAGAGAGAGAGGAAGAGAGAGGGAGAGAGAGAGGGGGGGGAGGGAGAGAGGGGGAGAGAGAGGGGGGGGAGAGAGAGAGGAAGAGAGAGGGAGAGAGAGGGGGGAGAGAGAGAGAGGAAGAGAGAGGGAGAGAGGTGGAGAGAGAGGGGGGAGAGAGAGAGGAAGAGAGAGGGAGAGAGGGGGAGAGAGAGGGGGGAGAGAGAGAGGGAGAGAGAGGGAGAGAGGAGGAGAGAGAGAAGAAGAGAGAGGGAGAGAGGGGGGGAGAGAGAGAGGAAAAGAGAGGGAGAGAGGGAGAGAGAGAGAGGGGGAGAGAGAGAGAAGAAGAGAGAGGGCCAAGAAAGTGAGAGGGATGGAAGTAGATGAGGGGATACTTTGCGGTGTTCACACCAGGAGGTTTAATGAGGTTCGTGTATGAGATGTGAATGTATTATATTAGTGGTAGATGGGGCAGCTGAGACATACACAACATCACTGGCATAGTACGGCTGCTCCATCTTGAACCCTCTCTCAATCATCACATAGAAGTTTTTATCCACCTTCACACCTGGGTATGGTGTCACTCCTAAGGTAGAAGAAAAGAGAGCGAGGAAAAAGAGAGTGAATAAATGAAGAAATTAGACGGACACAGATTTTCACCATCTTTTGTACTTCATATTCTCTGTTTTTCAATACACGGTATAGCTTAGGGATGTGTATACCCAGAGAGAAAATCTCCCAAAGCAGGATTCCATAAGCCCAGACATCGCTCTGCATGGTGTACATGCCCTGGAAGATACTCTCAGGGGCCATCCACTTCACCGGCAGACGGACCTGAAACAGAACAGCCATGGGAAACACCCCACGCATCTTAGCATTCCCAAAACAAGACGTCACAGTATCAACAACTACGAAGGTGAGATGATTCTATAACAGCAACATAGCTGACGTTCACTCCACCTTAGCTCCAGTGTTTCTACCACTTGTTTATTTACACAGCAGCGTTCATCTCTACGCCTCCCCAGCCCAGAATGACAGCTAGTATTGAGCTCTAGAGCACGGCTTACATTTCCCCTCACAACGTAATTGGAATCATTGTCGATGTCCCTGGCCAGTCCAAAGTCCCCGATCTTCACCAGTCGTCCCTGGGTCACCAACACGTTCCGAGCAGCCAGATCACGATGGATGCACTGGGATATGTTCACATTCAGGGTCAATTAAAATGAAAATACATTCAGGAAATGAAAAGTGTGGCGTCGACTTAGATTGAAAGTTTTTTCTGTTTTGGTGGATTTTGGTGTCTGGTTCTCCTCCTTACATTCTTAGAGGACAGGAAGTCCATGCCCTGGGCCACCTGATAAGCAAAGCTCAGCAGGTCGTTGTGGGTCAGTGCCTGCCCCTCCTCCTGGGTCTCCGCGGAGTTCTCACAGATCCCTTTGACGTGCCGATCATTTTATTCAACAGAATTCAACGTCTACACGCTGTATGAGAATGTGTCCCTAGTGCTGACAGTACACTCACCCTCTGAGTTGAGGTTGAGCAGGGCAGTGCCCTCCTGCCCGCTGCCGCTAACGTTAGACATAACAACATACGTGTCCGCTTGTAACTCACTGGAAAAAAGCAAGAGGGGAGGTAAACAGAGTCAAGCTGAAATGTGAAATATTCCTTGTAAAAGAACAAACCAAAGCAAACACAAAGCAAACACACCTCAGCATACACACACAAACAGGTACCCCCCACATCAAGGCCGTAGCCATGGAGTCAACATTGGGGGGGACGAATATTTTTTTTAATTATAATTCCGGACAGCGTGCGTGGTTGCCTGTCGAAGCGTAGCACATTTATATTTCTATATCAAAATGTTGTGGGGGACATTTTGACCAGATTTGAATATTGTGGGGGATGTGTCCCCCCCAATATGTATTATGATTACGGCCTTACCCCACACACACACACACACACACACACACACACACACACACACACACACACACACACACACACACACACACACCTGGAGCTCCTCTTGCCCTGGAGATTGTGATAAAGGGACCTAAAGCGCTCGCTGGTGAAGGCCTCTGTCAGAGACTTGTGGTAGCGCTCCCTGTTGGTCTTCATGTAGTTCAGCAAGTCTCCATGACAGCAGTACTGGAAGATCAGATAGATGGGTCCTGTAAAAGGGACATAGTCAAACGTCAGATATGCAAATTCCCTTTTTGTACATTTCTGTATTATTCATAGCATTGTTTTGATTGCCTGACTACAACCGGTTTGAGGTTCTGATTGGACACCTTACCCGAGTGAGGTTCTGATTGGACACCTTACCCGAGTTGGTGCAAGCGCCCAGCAGGTTGACGACGTTGTCGTGGTGACCAATGTGAGTCAGCATCTTCAGCTCAGACATCAGAGCTTCTTTCTCCACTAGCTGGTGCTTCTCTGAAGGGCCAGACAGCAGACTCCAATTGAGTAAACTCTACGGTTGTTATATACAGTAAACATACAGTAGTGCAAAGCATGATCTGGCACACAACCACAACCTAAACTGTGAGAAATTAGATTCCCCAAGTCTCTCACCAAAGTGTTAACTCACCTTTCAGCATTTTGACCGCAACCTGAAGAGAGACATCTGGCTTGCTTAAACCGTAGGCTGTAGCCTGAACCACCATGCCAAACGCCCCAGAGCCCAGCTCGTTCCCTGAGGGATATGACACGTTACATTTAGTCATTTAGCAGACACTCTTATCCAGAGCAACTTACAGTAAGTACAGGGATATTACCCCGAGGCAAGTAGGGTGAAGTGCCTTGCCCAAGGACACAAAGTCATTTGGTACAGCCGGGCACGGCCGGGAATCCAACCAGGAACCTTCTGATTACTAGCCTAATTCCCTAACCGCTCAGGCACCTGACCCACCAGAGAGAAGTGAACACAGATGGGACTGGCCAGGTCTTACACAGAGTACAGCCAGCCCTATCTGTGACTTGTGAAGTTAAATGATTGCTCTCAGATCTCAAGTATTTCACTTTACCTAGCTCCAAGTTGTCCCTTGGGAATTCCCACTTTTGGTCGTATTCAAAATCTTTGAAGCTGATGTAGATGTAATCATTGTCATTGGGTCCAACCATCTGAATCATCTGCAGCTTGCTCTCGTACTGTGGTTTCTGTAGGGAAACACATGTTGGTGTTCGTGTCTGTGTGTGCTAGTAAGTGTGTATGTGTGTGTGTATGTTTTTAACTGTGGGTAACTGTGGGTGAAACTGAGATCCAGACTGCAGCCTCAGTTAGTCACGAATCTGTGTGGAACATCTGTTTACCTTTTTCCTGATGAAATACATGAGAGCAATGGTGACCACCGTCAGAGCAACAAACAGCACCAGACTGCACACCCTCAGGAGAGGAGAGCTGGGAACTAGAACACAGAACAACGTCTCTAATTAGCTACCATGTCATCCATGCAACTCCCAATGTAGACGATGTAGCTACAATCAAAGTACTTGTTTTATGTTTTGTTGAATGTTGAATCAAAGGCTGGTTCAAATGGAGAAGCTGGCTGCTGCATTGGGAATGGACAGAGTTTGCGATGCAGCACTTGACAATGAAGCCTGTCACACTGGTCCAATTCAGAGAGCTGAGGACCCTCTTGTGACAGAACTGGTCTGAGTCAAAGTACTGAGGCAAAGAAGAGGCGCTGATCTCCTTCCAGGTGGCAGAATCTGACTCGAAGCGACAACTGTGGTGAGACAAAGTGCCATTAACAAGTTAAAATGATCAATGTATTATGCTGTTCCTTTTTTGGAGAAAACGTTTGATGAATCATGTCTAAATATGTGTTTTTCTACAAAGCTGTGCAGTAAACAGAGAAAAGCTCTTCCACAGAAAGAAGGAAGAATGGATTCAAGGGATTGGCCTCTGGCTTAGGTTTGCATCATCCAGAGGATCCACTACATCACAAGCAGCAGAGACTTACCTGTTATTACTTAGAGGGCAGGACTTCCACGTCAGTGTCATAGGGAGGGCCATATTGGTCTCACAGGTAACATTCTCTCCGTTCTTATTGAGGTGTATGACTGGAGAACCTATGTTCCGACACACAATGACACATTTCTCTAAGAACGGTTGTCCTGTGTTTTATTATCAAATAAAAACATTCACAGACCTTCTCAGGTACGGAAACATAACAGACGCTGTATTATGTTTGTGTTTGAAAAACACTGAGCGCTTTTTAAGACGGATCTTTTCATTTCTTGGGGTTCCCCCATGATTGTCTCTCACCTGACACACACAGTGACATGGTCTTTGTTTGTTTCTGTCCTCCTGCCTCTAGGTGGAGATGGTACACCCCTGGACTAACACCACACAGCTTTGGAGTACTGATGGGATAGAAAGAGGGCAAAAATAGAGTAAAGTATTCAAGATTAGGTCCTAAAAACTGTCCCTACTTCTGAGCCTTTTTAAAGTTGTTTCTTGAATATTGTATTCTGTTGGACTGTAGTCTAGTCTACTATATTTTATTCCACCATTTCTATTCCTTTGTATTTTATTATATTCCACAGAGGGATAGTGTTAATCACTCCACCTGTTCATCCACAGGTTACTGGGCTTGGGGCATGAGGTATACTTCCCGTCTGGGCCCAGCCAATAGCAGCGATGGAGAGCTGGGGCAGAGGAGACCTCGGCCTGCAGGCAGAACTTTGGTTCCTGCTGAGTTGTGATGGTGATGTTCTCCCTGGCCTGGACATGAATGAACTCCCCATCTAAAGAGACAAAACCTTCTCTTAGTGTCAGATACCGATTGACCTGTGTGGTGTTGATATCTTTGTTTTAAAACTAGGGAGCTTGATGATTAAAGAATCAAGAAGCGTTAGCAATACAACAAGTAATATTTCTTCAAATATAAAGGAAATATAATATGCCTACATTAGAATACCAAATACATTGTCTTGGTCCAACATGCAAAGGGGAGAATAAGTTAAAAGGTGTATGGGAAAGATATGGGGCTGTGAATGAGTTAGCAGAGAGATAGCAGAGTAGATCAAGGACAAGTCAATCTCGTTCTTCTTACCGAACACTTGGACACGAACAAACTTGGTTTTACCGTTGTCAGCCATACAGGTGTGGATGCCAGTGTTGTTCACATTGATAGATTTAAAATACAGGAAACTTGCAAATGTTTGAGGATAGTTATAGCCTCCTTTGCAAACCTAAAAAAATATAACATTGGGACATTGTGTTTGTTCACAAACAATGACCTGCTAATGAGATGTCATTTAGGAGGACTGTATGCAGCATATTGGGGCTGGAGCCAGATAAATGTAAAGGATTTTAAAAGATTTAAAATAGTTATTATTGACTAACACATTGTAGTAAACAGAATGACAGGATTTTTTTAAACACAACTGTTTGATGAAAATGACCTGTTCTTTTCCAGTACAGATGGATGTGTTTGTCAGCCACCGACTCCCGCCATCTTTCTTCGCTCTACAGCGAAGCAGCAGGGATTGGCCAGGCCTCAGAGTCACCTCAGGAGCCTCATCCAAACTAAAGCTTTTGTCCATGTCTAAAACACACACACACACAAATTGACAAGGTTAAACACAGGGGCCATCAGGAATCTTCTTTCGGTGCTCTTTGGAACAATACTCTTTGTCAGTGTGTGTGGGGTGTGTGTGTGGGGTGTGTGTGTGTGGGGTGTGTGTGTGGGGTGTTGGCATGTTGAACATCAAGTTAAAATATCATGGCATATTATCATGACGTGTATCATCCTACCATAATCCAATATCTGAGAGCATTGTTCTCCTTGGCTGTTCTTTGCGCAGCACATAACCGCTGTTTGAGGATATCTTCTACTTTTTACAATATCTTCTGTTCTGGTATTCTGCTTTGACTGAAATTCTCCTTTTTTCCCATAACTGGTAAAAAAGATAAACAGAGGTGGACTTTAATTATGCAACGGAATGCATTACTGTATGTTTTTAAACAGGCTTTGTTTGACAGCTTACTGTTTCTCTGCGTTGCTGTTGAACCATGAAAGGTCTGGTGCAGGATAGCCTTCTGAGACACACTGGAAGTCAGGATTGAAGCCTTTTGGTCTCAATTTAAGATGTATTTGTGGTATTGTGGGGCTTCCTTAAACCAAGAATAAATCATGAGAAATGTTGTGTTTTCAAATAGAATCAAATGAAAGGTTTAGGTTGGTTGAGGGGCAGTTCTATGGGCGTATGTGAAGCCCTCTGTGACATGCTTGCGTGTAAAAAGGGCTATACAAATACATTTGATTTGATTTGATTTTGATTTTTGATTTGAAAAGGAACTATAATGCTGCTAAATGAATAAATGTAAATAAAACTTGAACGTAATTAAAAAATAAGATAGCGTGTCTCAATTATTAGTTTGCAGGTATGAAGGAAGGGAGGTTAATGGTTAGGAATTGATCAAAGTTACCAATGCAATGAGTAATACACATTGTAAGAAATTAAACATTGCTCCAACATGATACCAAAAACCTTCCCGTTCACATACAAATTAAGCAGGTAATGAGTGAGAAGGTGAAAAGGTTGATGGTAGATATAATAGATATAATGGAAGACAATTAATCAGTAGACAAGACAGACCAGACAGCTATAGAGTAACCTAGATGTACTGTTTGAACAAAATGGGAAATTAGATAATATAGCTCACTTCTGAGATGTTTTTAAAATGCAAATAAGACGGATTTGGGATTTTGAATCAACATAATAAAGAAGTAAAGCTTAGTAGTGGGGATAAAGAGATTTGGAGAGGGTTGGCTTTCACTTACTATGTGCTGGTCGGACTAATAAAGAGATGGTGCATGAGGACTTGATGGCGTTCCTCTCACATACCAGGGTGTAACTTCCAGAATGATCCTCAGAGATGATGAAACGATTTTCACTATTGGTACGAAACCACAACAAATCATTTTTACATTGTAAACATTTGTCAAATTATAAGACTCACACACACACACACACTCACAGCCTGTGTAAGACGTCGACTCCATGGGTCCAAATGCAGATACGGTCTCCAGAAGCATTGCTTGGTGTGATCTGGACATTCTGGCCCGCAGCAAACTCGAGTATGATAGTATCATTCAGAATGTGTTCTGGTAAAACACATGTTAGTCCCTGTAAGAAATCAAAAAGTCATTTTTAAAGAATTACACTGTAAATTAATTTGAAAATTAATAACGTTGCCACTGATTTGGTGAAACTCATTCGATGTGCAAGTGTGTTTAAGAGAGAGAGTTCATAACTATCCCCATTATTTATAATTCGTTAATTGCTTGCAGTCATTTTATTATTGATTAGAACATAAGGAATTAAACAAGAATTATGATGTGCGTCTTTGGGACGCAAGATGAGTTCCGTTTTTCTCTTGTTCCGTGCACGCAAAACGATTTTCCCAATAAGGACATTAATTAGACTTGGCTCATATGTAGAAGAAACAAGTCCGCTTAATTGGCGGACTTGTTTCTCACATTTGCGGTTCCTGGAATTTATATTATTCACGGTGCCTTAATTGTTTTCTTACCTCTTTTTTGGTTAGACAAAATTCTTCTCCTTGCTGCGACGAAAGTTCACAGTGCGCAATGACTGTGCACAGCACAAGCACAACTTGAGACAGAAAACGAGAGAAATCATGAACGCTTCTATTTTTTTTATTACTTATGCCCTAACATTGTACATGTTCTTAACACAGTTAATGAATTTTCAAAAGTACACTTTTGTTGCGGTAATCATAACGTGGATCTTAGGGCAAACATATTGCTAGAAAACAAACAATTTAGGATACAAGTTTAGGCTGCATTTGATTTGTTCAGCAGATACGGTCATCCAGAGACATACAAATATTAATATGACTACTAATGTAGGTGAAATGGTATGCTGTTTGTTGATTTCAATCACTCACCAATTACAACTCCTCCCTCTCTGAACATTGCATTGATCCTTAGGTTATAACAGGGGCACATACTAAACTGTGAGAAAGGACAACACGAAATATTTATTTGGTTGAGGCGTGACTATCTCACTTCTTTTCAGGGAAATTATGCAGTCCCCAATACAGTAGTTCTCTCCCCCCCCCCCCCCCCCCCCCCCCCCCCCCCCCTGTTGACATGCTGTTTGAAAACAGTCTCCTTTTAGGCCACTTCAGCTAGATAGCAAAAAATATTTTATAGCCTACTATCACAGTAGCTTAGCTTTCTTTGAAAAAAAGTATATAATTAATCACTTCAAAAAGACGGTTAAGTCTATGACTGAGAATGCATTGTCTTGAAGGCTAGATAACATATTTAAAAATAAATCGTGTAACCAAGTGGCATTTACCTAACACTTTTTGTTACCTTTTTAGACTGAAATATAGGGTGGGTGGCTATTATTTTTCATGTAGGCTACTGTAAATTTCCTAAAGACTCGATCGTTGAGTCAGGTGTCGCTTAGAATAGAGCTACCCCCATCTATATTACTAAAGCAGTTGGTGCTGGGCTCTTCCAAAGTCATGTAAAAATTGTACAAGTTATAGGTTGTTTTTAACAAAGGTATGTAAAATGCCATGGTTTTCAAATGTCAACAATTATTTTGATTAATACATGTGCAGAAAATACCTTTATACATGTATTATCTTGGTTGTTTCATGTAATTAGCTCGAACAAATGACACGATGAGTTCAATTTGAGATATTTCGACTCGTTGACAATAAGACAACAAAGTTGAGCAAAGCAGTCTTAAAGTCAAATTCGACAATGAAGGTCCAAACAATGGAAACAATGTGACAGATCGAAACGTGACATCAGAGGTAAAACATCAAAGCGTCAAAATATAGATCATTGAAGACATCGCCATTGTGGTTGTCATTGCCAGGTCTGGGCTGGCGTATGTTCACAGACAAACGAACAATTTTCACACAGAGATCGTTTTTTTGTCTAGGGAGCCAGGCACATGCCTCGTCTTTAAATGTAGCTTGCAATATTTTGCAAGAGAAAGACTCGGAACATTGCTAATCTTCCCTCTCACTAGACTAGAGACTACGGGAAAAAGCTACCCACAATGCATAGCAATGCTAGCTACTCTTAGCGGAATAGCCAGCGAGCAGAAAACAACAACAAGAGCGTGAACGAGGCTCAACAACAGGCTAGCTAGCTTCCAAGGCCAGCTGCATGGATAGCGACAATAACGACGACCAGGATTCAGCGAACGCGGTGTCCTTTTCAACATTCTTTGTAATATACACTGATAATGTGAGTAATGTAGGCATTTTAGGTACGCTGTAATCATATCGCTTCGACAATTTAGTGAACCTGCTTGCAAGCCATTCCGCTAGCTATATCGGCGTCTCTCTATGTTTGAATATCTTCCGGCGGCAGCGGTGGCAGCAGCAGCGGTGCCATGAACAGTGGACTCCCAGCTTCAGCTGCTCCGCTTGGGGGTATTGGAATAACTAACATCAAGGTGAAGTTTTGCCGATATTACGCGAAGGACAAGACTTGCTTTTATGGGGACGAGTGTCAATTCTTGCACGAGGATCCGTCAATGGCAAGCCTGTCTATGCACGGCGGAGGCAGCCCTGTCCCCCTATCCATGGCAGGGGGAACCGTGACAGGAGCGGGGTATTCACTCGGTGGAACAGCAGCGGGCGGTGGGGGAACGAATGTCCCTAAAAAGGGCGAATCTCTGGGGCCTGCAGGCACGGCTCTAGAGGGACAGTTGTTAACCAGTGAGTGTGCCTAAGCTTTGTTTCCTTTCCAACACAACAAGGCCTTGCTGACACGGCCTCAAATGTAGTTAGTTTTGGGCCTAGCAATGGGCTTTGTTAAAATTGTCACCGAGGATTCTTTTTAGGCCTCTTTCCCCTCGAAAACAACGTGGGATGCTAAGCTAACTATGTATTTTAAATTCTACCACTAGCTACATTAACACGCTAAACAACTTGCTAACTTGTCATACGGTGTGGTTATGGTGGACACTACATGGTTATCTAGTGGCGTGTGGTAGATTCGGTCTAATGGGCAGTCCTTTCAGTAAACCTGGTTTTTGTTATTGGTCCGTGGTGAGTGGGCACAAATTGACAGCTAATATTAGCTAGTTGGCTAAGTTAGCTAGCTAGCTTAGTTTACGTCCCTTTCAAGCAGCTCTGTGATTGGTTAAACCGTGCAGTGATCAACATACGTTCAGTTTCCCCCCTTTTTCATAACTAAGTTACAGCCACAAATCTCTTGCACTCACAAAGAAAGTAAACAAATCATAATGCACTGACTGGATTGATTACTGCAATTGACTTGAATGGATCAGTAGCCATGATAATGATCAATTATGCTTCCAAAATCTATAATATGATGTCTGTATGTGCGGAAGCGCAAAGTATCAATGCATATTTGGTATAGTGCCATAGCATTTTTAGATCGTCTTATTTTTTATGATTTAAAGTTTGTTTTAAAAGCCATTTGTCCACAGTCACTGGGATGGAGGTCGGGACCCTGAGTGAGGGCAATCTAACCAACTCCTACTTTAGTAGCAGCTTCATCGGAGTTAATGGATTTGGAAGCCCTGCAGAGTCTAAATACACCATGATGCAGGTAATAACATTGACAAGGTCGATAAGTAAGGAGCCTGTGAGCTCCCCTGATGCACTTTGTCTGAGCTGTCGTGTGAGGTCAGAAACTTGCAGGGCTTCTGCACATATAAGACCATACAAAACTAGATGGTGATTATCAGGTTTATTTTGAATCTGCATCATCTTTGTTGTCAATAGAGAATTACCAGCAGCAGCAGCTCTCCCAGTCTAATCAATGATGGTGCCAAGAACTACAGCCACAGCACTCATGGTGAGTAATAGGATACTGAACATGCATGTTTGGAATATTACAGAATACCCCCTGGAATCTTGCCACCTTAGATTTTAGAATTCCAATGCTTTTGATTCTGTTTCAGGGTGTTTAAATGTTTGGAAATATATTTTTTGTTAAATTCAGATTTATTTATTTATTTCTGATCCAGATCCTGTAAATTCCCCCACGTCTTCCCTCTTCGGGGATTTTGGTGCCCTAAGCATATCTCAAAGGAGAAAGGTAAGAAAATCAACATCTGTTCTCGAACTCTTATCAAGGAAATTGAAATAACCTTGAATCGAATTGAGCTTTCCCTGTTTTACATATACTTGTGCAGTGCTCATGGTGTATATTTCATTGGTCGCTTGTTAAACAGACAGAATACGCTTTATTTTGTACCTTTCCGTTAGTCATTTAGCCACTGGGTAGCTTGCAAACTATAGTTTGCTTCTGAAAGCCTGACTATATTCAGTTTGGCTATTTAGCTAGGTAGCTTCTGTAACGTTTTGAATATAAATCTAACCCAGGCTTTCACTCCACAATGGCCTCCTCGTATGTCAGAACATGTCCGTGACGGTTTTCCTTTAGCGATGTGAGAAATACAATTTTGAACAACTTAGTGGAGTCTGTGCCGGTTGGTTTCTTTGGAAATTCGTTCTGTATGCAGTAGCTAGTTTCTGAGTCTAGTTTCTGTGTTTTCAACAAACGGCGAACAAGTACACATATGCGTCATTAATCTTTAGCATTTTAGTCTAGGAGAGTAATTAAACTTTATGGATCTGAACATAACACATCAATTGCTTTTATCCTCCTGCGTCTCCAGGCCCCTAACCCGACAGCCAGTGAGTTCATCCCCAAAGGGGTCCCTCGCATGGCCTCCCTGGCCCAGTCTAGCGCGCCAGCCTTCCCATCGCCCCTCTTCCCTCACCCCGCTCTCAGCGGCTCCACGGCTGCTGCCCTCTCTCCCGGTGAGACAAACCAGATGACTGACGATCGCTAGTCGTGCACAACCAAAGTCTTCTCTATGCTCCTTAAATGTTCTTGTGCATGATGATGGCCGTCTTTTTATAGTTCACATTGAGAACCAAGTCTCTCAGAATGGGTTATCAATAATCAGTGTCTCTTTGAATTCTTGTGAAGGGATGTCTCTGTCCGCGGGGTCCTCTCCCCTCCACTCCCCAAAGATCACGCCCCACACTTCACCTGCCCCGCGCCGACGGAGTCACACCCCAAACCCCAACCCCAACCCAGCCAATTACATGGTACCCACCAGCGCCTCTGACCAGCTCACAGCTCACATGATCCAGAAGGAGACCGTGGGGGGGACTACCTACTTCTACACTGACAACACCCCCGCGCCCATGGCTGGGATGGTATGTCCCGTTTTTGTAATCTCCTTGGTAACTGATCGCCCTCTCCACTCCTGTGCGTGCTGTCATCTCAAAACCATGTTTGTTTTTTTCCACCCATTTTCGGTGCTTAACTGAAGCGTCTTTTGAGAACCTTTTCGTAATGGCAGTTTAAAAGCCATCCATCAACTTCATTTTTCTTTTTTTAGTTTTGATTTCTTCATAAATGGGAAGTTCTGTTCTGAGGGTGGCTGCTGGTTTCTGGTCCTCCAGGTGTTTCCTACCTACCATATCTACCCCCCTACTGCTCCACATGTGGCCTACATGCAGCCCAAAGCCAATGCCCCGTCTTTCTTCATGGCAGATGAACTCCGACAGGTACACGCATCCTCGCCTCCTCCACCTGTCTGTGTATCACCCCCTCCCACCTCCCACACATACACACCATGTCTTCTTTGCTGTGGAGTTCATCTCTGGTCTCATGACCTACGGTTCCTTTCAGGAGCTGATCAACAGACATCTGATAACCATGGCCCAGATAGACCAGTCAGAAAACCCAGGTAAGGCATCTATCACACCAACTGTCCAGTGGGTTGTAGTCACCGCTGTCGTTTACCACATGAAACGGTTTCGACCATGTGGTTAGTCGCAG
Source organism: Hypomesus transpacificus (assembly GCF_021917145.1). NCBI lineage: Eukaryota > Metazoa > Chordata > Actinopteri > Osmeriformes > Osmeridae > Hypomesus > Hypomesus transpacificus. The sequence continues at coordinate 1,102,910 of NC_061067.1, forward strand.
AAAAAGTATGGACTGACTCACATTGGGGTTTGTTCCTGTATGTTGGACATCCAATGTGTATGTTTCCATACTCTTTGTTGTGTTTTGCCCCTCCTGTTGGTCTCCCAGGCGTCCCCTCAGAAGTGGACAGCTACCACAGCCTGTTTCCGCTGGAGCCCGTCCCCCCACCCAATCGCATGCAGAAGACCAGCAATTTCAGCTACATCACTTCCTGTTACAAGGCGGTCAACAGCAAGGATGATCTACCGTACTGCCTGAGGAGAATACAGGGTGAGAGGAAGGTGTAGGAGCCAAAGCAGCTTGTATTTTCAGTTTTTATACGTCGCAGATTCTCCCATCTTGAGTCAGTGATCAACCTGGGTGTGGTGTATTGAACAGTTTCTTGTGTCCCTTCAGAAGTCGCTCTTACATTTACATTACACTTATGCATTTAGCAGACGCTTTTCTCCAAAGCGACCTCCAAGAGAGAGCTTTACAAAAGTGCATAGGTCACTCATCATAACAATAAGATAGCCCCAAACATTGCGGGTAACCAAAAAATGAAGCATACATTGTGAAAACTAAATAAGTGCCAAAGGGAAGAACCATAAGCGCATGTAGTTAAACAAGATACAATTAAACAACATGAACCTTGAAAAGTGCGAGGGTGTACCTGTGGAAAAAAGTAAGCAACAAAATTATATTACACAGCAAGTACAATAGTTTAAGTCAGTTACAACTAACCAACAAGAGCAGCAAGTCTCTCAATAAGTCATTGTGATCCTGGAGGAAACATCAGGTCCAGCCAAACATTCCCAAGTGCCATTGTACTCCCGGAACAAGTGCGTCTTGAGCCTCTTGTTGATTCCCCTGTGTGTGACTTTGTTCAGGGTTCCGCTTGGTGAACACCAAGTGCATGATACTGGTGGACATGTGGAAGAAGATTCAACACTCCAACGCTGTGACTCTGAGGGAGGTGTTCACCACCAAGGCCTTTGGAGACCACTGTGAGTCTGCCTCTGTCTTCAGCTCTAACAGGGTCTCCTCAGGGTCTAATGAATCTAACTATTTGATGTGATGGATTGATCAGGGAACTGACCCCCCCCCCAAAAAAAAACAAAACAAAAAACAACTGTAAATATGTTTACGATAAAACCAATTGGAGATATATTTATACTGTGTATAATCATTTTGGGATTGTTGGGAGTGTTTGTATCTGTGTACGCCTGCCTTCCTTACGTTCATGTTGGCGAGGACAGAAGGGCACACCAGCCTTATCGTCACAGGTCTTACTGGGTTACCCATCATGCATCTGTCTGTCCCCAGCTTTGGTATTCTCCTACGACTTCCACGCTGGTGCAGAGACCATGTTCAGCAGGCACTTCATCGACCCAGCTGCCGACTCCTACTTCACCAAGAGGAAGTGGGGTGAGTAACCCCCCCTTCCCCACCCCAACCACACACGCACAGACATGGGCTGCTTGATTGTGCCAAAAATCATACGATTCTTCTTCTTTTTTTGCTGTTGGTTTTGTATAACTGCCAATATGATGCAACTGGAAAAACTAAAAACTAAATACAACAAATCCAGCCGAAATTAGGAAAGTGGTTTATCAATATGCCAAAGGGTCACCCAATGGGAATCCTGATGAGAACAGAGGGTTAGCGTAAACTCAGCAGCAGTTTGCATCACTTGAGGTAAAAAAGGAGAGGGGGGGAAGGGCATTGGCGCATTGTTTTTAGTGTTAGTGTACCCACATACCTTCACCTTTTAAAAGACACTCCAGTAGTTGGGTATGGTACTGCCACACTCCTTGCTGACCAGCATTTGTAGCCATGAGTGCAGGCTAAGTAGACAGTCACAACAACCCATACAAGTGTAGCATGAAGCAACATGTCACATCCTGGCTGATAGGGAGAATGGGCTTGTTTTCCACACCGTTTTTACGGTGGGCTGAAAGTGAAAGACAAAAATGCGAGCATCAATGCTGAACAGAATGCCGCACAATCTTATCTTGGTTTCATAATTGTTGGAAGCCAAAACATCCAGGTCTTACCACATAGTGTTGCCCACCTAGACACAGCGATCAGCTTTTCATTTCAAATCTGTCGATCTGCTTTTCTTATCAAAGATATAGACTGTAGTCATTTTGAATTCTTTTTTTGGACCGATAACCGACGCTCGTTAACGACTATTGACCGTTAACTGACAAGATAAAAAATGTTGAATGGACTGTGTTTGTTAAAAAAAATACCAATACAACTAAAGTTTTTTCCCCCCCATAAGGAGTATATTTTTAAATGGCAGCTTAAACATCAACAGAACAAAAACTGATTAACGAAAGGAAAACATTGAATCAGAAAGCGCTGGCTGGAGACCCAGACTACCTACATGATAATCGGATCTAACAACACGGAAATACAATGATCTCTGCAGTTATTTTGCTGATTGCCAAAGTAGCAGAAAATGACTTGATTTGTCGCTAGTCGCTACCTAAGACTTTTTTGTCACTAGGGAAGGTAAAAAGTAGCTCAATCTTGTTCTAGCGACATTGTCGCAAAATTGGCAAAACTTGGCAACCGATAATATTAACCGCTAAACATTCCTATTGTCGGTTAACAGTTACACGGTTAATTATGAGCATCCGTACTGGACCGTCCTGACTGTTTTTAGAGGAGGCATGCTGAATGCGTATGCTGCAGATCCCCCATGCAGACGTGTTGCGTAGTGTCTGTGCGTGTGACTGGGGTGAGAATTTCAGCAGTTGTGTAGATGTAGGTCTAGGTGGGACTGCTGTGTGACAGTTGTGTGTGTGAGAGACAGAGAAAGGGGGGGAGGGTCTGTGGCTGAAACTGAGTCCTGAAGTCAGCTGCATTCACTTGCGGTACATTTCAGAACCCAGAAGGAAACGAAAAAATAAAACGCAGTGGTCATGTTGAGACGTTGGAGTGGCGATGAGGTGCAAGAAACACCCATGATACTTGAGCTAATAACAATCTCCCTTCGCCCCACACCGGCCTGTGTGGATGTGGGGCCCCTGTAGGGTTGGGATACGATCCTATAAGTAGTTTGTCAAGAGATCTGGAAATGTGGTTGAACGTTTTCCGGTGTCTTTGTGCAGGCCAGCATGAGCCTCCACCACCAAGGCAGCACGCTGGCCTGCTCCCCGAGTCTCTGATCTGGGCTTACATCGTCCAGCTCAGCTCAGCCCTTCGCACCATCCACACTGCTGGCCTGGCCTGCCGGGTTATGGACCCTAGCAAGATCCTCATCACTGGCAAAACCAGGTACACACACACACACACTTTGCATCATTCAAGGCAACGGATGTAACGCATAGTAGGGGGTCAGATGGCTGAGTGGTTAGGGAGTCGGGCTGTGAATCAGAAGGTTGTTGGTTCGTTTCCCGGCCGTGCCAAATGATATTGTGTCCTCGGGCAAGGCACTTCAACCTACTTGCCTCGGGGGAATGTCCCTGTCCTTACTGTAAGTCACTCTGGATAAGAGCGTCTGCTAAATGTAGTAACAGGAACAGCTCCGTGTTACCATGGTTAGTGCGGTAAGAGAGAACCATCAACAAGTGTACGCAGCACACTGTTCTTCTCATCCTCTCTCACCCTGCCCTCATCCTCTCTCACCCTGTCCTCTGCAGGTTACGGGTAAACTGTGTCGGGGTGTTTGACGTCTTAACATTTGACAACAGTCAGACCAACCACCTGGCCCTTATGCCACAGTATCAGGTATAAAACTTTGACCAGATACCGTGTTGAGAAAAAGGGTGTCATCTGTGTACTAAGAGGAAGTGTGTGTGTGTGTGTGTGTGTGTGTAGCAAGCAGATCTCATCTCCCTGGGCAAGGTGGTGTTGGCCCTGGCGTGTAACTCTCTGGCTGGGATTCAGAGGGAGAACCTGCAGAAGGCCATGGAGCTAGTGTCCATCAACTACTCATCAGACCTCAAGAACCTCATCCTGTAAGGAAGTGTACATGCACACGCTCTCTCGCACTCTCGCTCTCTCGCTCTCTCACTCTCACACACACACACACACACACTTTATTCCAAGGTCACTTGAACAAACGCATTCCCAAGCACCCTCTGATCCAGGCTGCCTGTGCTCGTGTGCAGGTATCTGTTGACTGAGCAGTCACGTCTGCGCAGCGTCAATGACATCATGCCCATGATTGGAGCCCGCTTCTACACTCAGCTGGACGCCTCGCAGATGAGGAACGATGTCATAGAGGAAGACCTGGCCAAGGTACGCAAACATACCTCGTGGTGCTGCATTTGTCTTTCCTACGCGAGCGTGCGTACGTGTGTGTGTGTGTGTGTGTGTGGGGGACACGTGGTAGGATGTGTTTTCAGGTCATGGAGCCTATTTTGGTCCTGCATGCTGCTGCAGTGTGTGACGGTCCAGTTGAGGTGATGCAGGGTGCTGTGGTGACAGGATGTGCAGCGCAGTCTGAGTTCTGACCACAGCTTCCCTATTCCTCAGCTTCTCACCACCACCTTTCTCTTCTGTTCTTCTTCTGTCTTTCGCACCCCTCCTCTTCCTCATTCCTGACATCCGCCCCCCATCATCCACCCTCCATCATCCACCCTCCATCATCCGCTCCCCATCATCCACCCCCCATCATCCACCCTCCATCATCCACCCTCCATCATCCACCCTCCATCCCCCATCATCCACCCCCCATCATCCACCCTCCATCATCCACCCTCCATCATCCATCATCCACCCTCCATCATCCATCATCCACCCTCCATCATCCACCCTCCATCATCCTCTCTCCATCATCCGCCCTCCATCATCCGCCCCCCATCATCCGCCCCCCATCATCCGCCCCCCATCATCCGCCCTCCATCATCCGCCCTCCATCATCTCTCCATCATCCACCCTCCATCATCCGCCCTCCATCATCCACCCCCCATCATCCGCCCTCCATCATCCACCCCCCATCATCCACCCTCCATCATCCGCCCTCCATCATCCACCCTCCATCATCCACCCCCTTGATGAAGATGGGCATCATAGTTCTGCTGCTCTATTTGGGTCTCAGTAGCCTGGCTTCCTGTTTTTGTCACACTTCTGTTGTCAAAATGTTGATCAGTATGACCATGCTGGTAAAGGGCTTATTATGAAGATGCAGACTGTGCTGGGACATGGGTCTTTTAACAAGGTTTTACATGTTGATTAACTTTAATTTTTATATGTGACATTTTATAAAATTTGTGGTTTAAAAACAAAACAAAAACACACTTTATACAGAACACCTTCTCATCACACATACACACGTGCCCTTGTGTGAAACTAGGGCAGTGGTTGATGTGTATTCTTGTGATTGTTCATAGTCTGGGTAGTGACTTACACACACGGACCAGGGTAGGGCTGGGTGATCAGACAAATATCGACGGTCGGCTGATTCCATCGCAGTTTTAGTCGATTTTAATTCCTTTGTTTTGGTTAATTAAATGGAAATGTTTTAGTGCAAAAGTGTTTGAGATTGCTGGCTGGGTAACTTGGCCTTTTGCAGCTTCTGCTGTCGGTGCTACACTAGTGTGTTCTGCTGGGTCATGCACCCCTAGTGTCCTTCTGGGTCATGCACCCCTAGTGTCCTGCTGGGTCATGCACCCCTAGTGTCCTGCTGGGTCATGCACCCCTAGTGTCCTTCTGGGTCATGCACCCCTAGTGTCCTTCTGGGTCATGCACCCCTAGTGTTCTGCTGGGTCATGCACCCCTAGTGTTCTGCTGGGTCATGCACCCCTAGTGTCCTGCTGGGTCATGCACCCCTAGTGTTCTGCTGGGTCATGCACCCCTAGTGTTCTGCTGGGTCATGCACCCCTAGTGTCCTTCTGGGTCATGCACCCCTAGTGTTCTGCTGGGTCATGCACCCCTAGTGTTCTGCTGGGTCATGCACCCCTAGTGTCCTTCTGGGTCATGCACCCCTAGTGTCCTTCTGGGTCATGCACCCCTAGTGTCCTTCTGGGTCATGCACACCTAGTGTCCTTCTGCGTCATGCACCCCTAGTGTTCTGCTGGGTCATGCACCCCTAGTGTCCTGCTGGGTCATGCACCCCTAGTGTTCTGCTGGGTCATGCACCCCTAGTGTCCTGCTGGGTCATGCACCCCTAGTGTTCTGCTGGGTCATGCACCCCTAGTGTCCTTCTGGGTCATGCACCCCTAGTGTTCTGCTGGGTCATGCACCCCTAGTGTTCTGCTGGGTCATGCACCCATAGTGTCCTGCTGGGTCATGCACCCCTAGTGTTCTGCTGGGTCATGCACCCCTAGTGTCCTTCTGGGTCATGCACCCCTAGTGTTCTGCTGGGTCATGCACCCCTAGTGTTCTGCTGGGTCATGCACCCCTAGTGTCCTTCTGGGTCATGCACCCCTAGTGTTCTGCTGGGTCATGCACCCCTAGTGTTCTGCTGGGTCATGCACCCCTAGTGTTCTGCTGGGTCATGCACCCCTAGTGTCCTTCTGGGTCATGCACCCCTAGTGTCCTTCTGGGTCATGCACCCCTAGTGTCCTTCTGGGTCATGCACCCCTAGTGTTCTGCTGGGTCATGCACCCCTAGTGTGTCCTGCTGGGTCATGCACCCGCAAATAGGAGTGCAACGGATCACAAAACTCACAGTTCATCAAACTGCACTTTTAAGCCACACATCTTGTCATTTGAACTCCAAACCAGGGTGTTGTGACTCACGTCACCCCCCTGACACCCTTGACTAGTGGGAGCCATACAGCCACAAAGCAGCACTGCTTCAGATTGAGGGGAGGAGGTTTACCTGAGGGGGGGAGGAGGTTTACCTGAGGGGGGGGGGGGGGGAGGATATCTCAGTGGAGGGTTTTGGGAGAGTGTAGTATTTGCCTCACGGTCGTGGTTCCTGTGTTGGTTGCAGGAGGTGCAGAATGGCCGTCTCTTCCGTCTCTTGGCCAAACTGGGAACCATCAACGAGAGGCCAGAGTAAGAAGATCCTTTTCTAACACTCCCAACTTCTGCCTCTTTTCCTTCACAACGTGTTTAAAAGTTTCGCATAAACCCAAACAGGTTTCAATGTGAGGTGACTTGCAGCTGAGCTCCCTGTGGTGTGATGTGGGTGTTTGTCCAGGTTTCAGAAGGACCCTACGTGGTCAGAGACGGGGGATCGCTACCTGCTCAAGTTGTTCCGAGACCACCTGTTCCACCAGGTGACCGAAGCAGGGAGCCCCTGGATCGACCTGAGCCACATCGTCTCCTGCCTCAACAAAGTTAGTCTGATCAGGCCTCTCTCTCTCGCTCTCTCTCTCTCTCGCGCTCTCTCGCGCTCTCTCTCGCTCTCTTTCTCTGTCTCTGTGTGTGTTCCGTTTCCCCTCTTCTCTCCCCTTCTCTCTGAATCCCTGCTCCCTTTTTCTTTCTCCTCCATTTGAGCCGTGTGCCATTTGACATGCGGAGTACGTACCCTATGTGTCTATGTTTTTTTATATCTGGAGGTTCACAAGGATGGTCATACCAGGACCTGTATCTAACGTGTGTGTGTGTGTGTGTGTGTAGCTGGACGCTGGCGTGCCTGAGAAGATCAGCCTGGTGTCTCGTGATGAGAAGAGTGTACTGGTAGTGACCTACTCTGATCTGAAGCGCTGCTTTGACAGCACCTTCCAGGAACTGCAGGCTGCTGCCACAGGCCCCCTGTAACGGCCCTCCCTCCCCAGGCCGCAGGGGGGGGCTGCCTGGACCGGAGCACATTATTGCACTACTGTGGACGAGCAGGCGCATGGGGATGACATCATCATCAGCGTGGCGAGGGCAGATGGATGGGACCTGCTGAACCTCAGTCACATACACTGTCCTGTCCACCAGGAAGGATTTTCTAAAGTGTATTTTTTTAGTTTTCCTAACCCTGCAGCTACGAGTAAAAAAAAAAAAATAAGTTACGGACTTACGACGGAAGCTGTGATGAGGATGTTGACAATTTATTATTATTTTCTTTTTTAAGACTTGGGGAACAAAACAAACAAGAAAACAAACTGTGTTTTTGGACTTTCCTGCTTTTAATTTCTACATTTCAAATTTATTTTTCTGTGGAGGATGCACTAAGATTTCTTTCTCTTTTTCTTTTTTTTTTTTTTGGTGAGTGGCCTACAGGGTGCACCAATGTTGAGGCAAGGTCTCACACTGTCTCACACACACACACACACACACTGAGGACGGATACTAACCCAGCTTTCAAAAAAAAGAGAGAAAAACAAAAAAGAGAAGAAAAAAACGATGTATTCCTGCTGGAGACGCCTTGATACCAACGCACTACGAGACGGGACAAACCACTCCTGGATTAGAGGGGAGATGAAACCCATTCCATCTTGTAGGTTCCCACTCGGAAAGGACAAACCACTGGGTTCTGGGGGGCGTGGGGGGGACTGACTTCTGTCTGAATAGGACAGGCCGGGGGGGGGGGGGGCTGAGAACAGGGGGACATTAAATGGTGTGGTTTCTGTTGGCACTGAGGCATGTGCTCTCACAATGCTGTGTACGTGTTTGTTACGGAGGCCGAGTCATGTGACCTCCTGTGTAGGTGTCCTGGACGCTGAGTCATGTGACCTCCTGTGTAGGTGTCCTGGACGCTGAGTCATGTGACCTGGACGCTGTTGTAGACGTTGTGGATGATGGATTCATGGGGTTGGATGGATGGACCTGCTGGGTGTGGCCGTCTGTCCAAAACTAGGATGAAGCCCGTGGTCCAGGCCGTGTTACAAACGTGCCAGCTCTGACTCTGTGGAATGGCCTTCATTTCGTCTACTTGTCTTCCCTCAAATTTCTCTCTCCTGACTCCTTCCCACCTTTCTTTCTTGCTTTCTTTTTGTAACATCCCCACCCCTCCCTAAAGTAACGCTTTTTTTTGTGATGGTTTTCTAGCTGCTTCCGTTCTTTTGCTCAGCTGTTGTGCAGTGATGCATGATGGGATATGGAAGTACAGACTTTGCCTCAACACAATTTTATTCTGTGGACCAATTCCAGCAGGGGTGGGTGGGGGTTGGGGTTGGGGAGGGGGGTGGGAGGGAGGGAGGGAAGGAGAAGGGGAGAGTGTTGATTTGTTTTTATTTGACTTTTAAGATCATGTGACGCAAACGTGCTGGAGACTCAGAGTAGTGACATCTCCTCTCCCCCCCTGACTCCGTCACCCATGACGACCGCAGGGTGCTCCAGGGGGGCGGGGGAGGGGCATGGGGGGGCTGTTGCACTCATTTTGATGGTTTGGATTTCTCTCAGGATGACGGACAGCTGGAGGGGCCCAATGACAGAATGTGTTTGGCCGTCGTTGGCCACCCTTTCTCCAGTCAGATCGATGAACTAAGGTGGTGTGGGCGGGACATTAAGGAACAGCTCACTCGACATACGTTATTTTACCAACAACATGAATGTTGTTGATTCCTCCAGACAGTTTTTAGCTCGGTTACTTGGGCACTTCCTTGTAAGCTTAATGACAATTCTTTTTACTTTACATTGTTACACAGCATAACTAAGTAATACCAGAGAGAAAACTGTCTTTGGGGGAAACAAGGATGTCAGGATAAGGGTAAAAGAGTGAACGATGCCTTTTAAAGTGTTTTTTTTGGGGGGTGAGGGGGTGGGGTGAACATTAGGGATGCTGTGTGGGGTGAGTATGAGTTGCTCCCAATCACAGATGTAGGACCAGGATACCTTTGTTATTCCGATGCTGTACCACCAGGAAGGAAAGGGTCAAACTGACCACCGGTCAGCGTTTAGAGGGCAACTCTCTGACACCTGCTTGGAAGCTGGCTGTGTTAGAATCATGAACTATTTCCTCTTTTGTAGTGAAATGATCAGATAACAAACTTATTTTGGTCAATGTGGTGCTTAGACTACCTTACACACACACACAAACACACACACACACACACACACGGTCAAGGCTCATGCTACCACCCCTCACCCTATCTCACACACATGCATAATCGCACACACACACTCCAGTTATATAAGTGATTCCTGTGCCAGGCCCACACACACCTTCAATCACCATCTTAGTATGTTTTATGCCCCTCTTGTGTCCATTGTCTCAAATTTTGCAATATTTGTGTGTACAGCAGTATTTTAATAAAGAATACCAAACCTGAATTCCTTGTCTTGGGTCATTTGTGTTGTCGATTTATACTGCAACATTTTGTTGAGTGCTCGTTTTTTTATTTGAAGCATTTTAAAGGTGTTGGATACATACAGTGCAAAATAAACAAGGTGTTGGCAGCGTTCCAGACTCTGGCTGGTGTGTGTCCCACAGTTCATGTTGTAGACAGGCCCAGGACACAGTCAGGTGGATCTTCACCACAGCTGCAACACGTTGGTACTGTTATATAAATGAAAATAAATAGAAAATAGTCTAATATGTTACTCTACACATAATATCTTCCAGCATACAAGTGAGTGCGAACCTTTTCGGCTCTGTTCTATTTTGACTAGATGTTCCTCTTCTTAAAACGGTGTACTAGCTAGGTACCAATATAGATGTTAGCTATGAGGATGTTCGCAAGTGTAAAAGGCTTCTTGCTGACGTGTGAGAAGTGAGATTAATACTGTCGCTTATTTAGCTGCTCTTAGAAGGCTTGGTACTCCGTCTCTGTTAAGCATAAACTCCTGTTCAGAGGTCACAGGTCTACTGCATCTGCATTATATTGCCAGAAGTGTGTGGATACCTGTCTGTCACACCTCCTGAAACTGGTTGAAGACAGTACACACACTATACTCCAGCTAGTCGACCTTTTCAACACGCTTTGATGTCATAATCTTACGGATTTTCTTTGTGTTCTAACCTCTATGTATAAAGTGCAAACCGTCAGTCAGGCTGAGGGTTTGAGTGGAATAAGGAATGGAGCCTTGTTGAGGAAGCTATGTTGTACTACAGCATTCGTGATAAACCGCTAGGGGAGGGTGGAGGATTTGCAGTTTGAATGGAAAGTGTTGCATCATGGGTAGTGATGGTAGTGATGGGGATGGATAGAGGAGAGGAGCGGTGAAAGGTCTGGGGTGTTTAAAGAGGTAGAGAGAAAAAGAGAGAAAGAGGAAAGGTGGCCAACTGACAGGGGGTTAGAACAGATGGTGAGAAGATGCAGCGGGGAAGAAATGTTGAAGGGAGTGGGCAGAGTCAGTTATGGTTTTGATGATGAAAGAGGATGGTCCGCCCCAGGCCCTGTGAAGCCTTATCGACTCAGAGATGAAAAACCGTGAGGAGATGAGGGGGCTGAGGTAGACTACGACTGTACTACAGCTCCAATGGTGAGGCGACAGCTGTTGCTGTGCTAGGACGCTGGGGTCAGAGGGGCGTTAGGGTCTTTAGAACGAGGGGTAAAGGAAGGCGGAGTTGTAGTCGGGGGGAGGGGAGCAGTCCGTCTCCGAGTCACAGTCGTAGGCGAGGACGGGAGGCTCGTCGTCATGGAGACCCATCCCGTCGTTACACATGCAGGGCAACAGGCTTTCGCGGCACTTATGGATGGTGAAGAACCTGCGAGTACACAAGGAAGACCCTGTTAGTCATGCAGCCTGCTGGGAGGATCCTGACTGCAGGTGCAATGCGTCATGCTGTGCCAGACAAACATCGTTTGGACTGAATGCTTATGAAGGTGTGGAGGGATAGGGGTCAGGGGTCAGGGGTCAGGTGACCTGCTGAGGCTCCGGGTCTTGGTGCCGCTGCTCCACCTGACACATCTCAGCTCCTCCGAGGGAAGGATCATGCCACTGTCACTCTGCTCATTCTGAAACACACACACACACACACAGGGCAGCACACACAGGGCAGCACACACACAGGGCAGCACACACACACAGGGCAGCACACACACACAGGGCAGCACACACACAGGGCAGCACACAGGGCAGCACACACACACAGGGCAGCACACAGGGCAGCACACACACACACGGCAGCACACACACACACACAGGGCAGCACACACATACAGGGCAGCACACACACACACAGGGCAGCACACACACACACACACACACAGGGCAGCACACACACACACACACACACACACACACACAGGGCAGCACACACACACACGCATACACACAGGGCAGCACACACACACACACACACACAGGGCAGCACAAACACATACACACACAGGGCAGCACATCAGGGAGAGCCTTCTTGCACCTTTCTGTACTCGTGTTTGACGGTGTGATTCTGAAAGTGTTCTTTACTTCAAGACCAGATGGTTCCCTGCAGGGTGGTTCCTCAAACGTCTGAGGCAGCACCCCCCCCTCTGTGTTCCTGTGACTGAAACCGCAGGCAGAGTCGAGACAGGCAAACAACAGTCAGTGCAACCACAACTCAAACATAGGCCTAGCTCGCAATAGGTTAAGGTAATTTGTGAGAAGGTATTTTGTGAAAACATCAAAATGCATTAGAAATTGCATTTTGCATAACTTAAAAAAAAAATTGTGGGCAGAAACCAGCTGATCTACATCCAATGTGTGTGATATGAAGTGCCCAGTTTCTGCTACTGTGAACACAGTGCCTTACCCCAGACTGCTGACTCTGTGAGGCAGGGTAGTGGAGGTAGAAGACTTCCCTTCTTTGCCTGCCTCGCCACAATCTAATGTGTCCAGAGGGATGTAGTCCTTGCCCTCCTGATCAGAAGACAACAACACGATCAACGGGACCAGAACGATACAAGTCCTCTTGTAGTTGGATGTGTGTGTATGTGTGTGTATGTAAGTGTGTGCATGTAAGTGTGTGTATGTGTGTGTGTGAGTTTGTGTGTAGATCTAACCTGCTGGACCCTTGCCTGTAGCAAGTCTCCCAGTGTCTCCACCAGCCCAGTAAAAGTGGGACGGTCCGAAGGGTTGGCTTCCCAACAGGATAGCATAGTGTTGTAACTGTTACACACATACACATAAATACATACAAATAATCAGCGATTTGGTGGTTATTGTCATTCCTCTTCCTTCATTGAAAAAACAACAACAACATAAACTTCCTGTCCACTGACCCCCAAGAACCTCTTCACCCAGAGGTCCCCCAGAGGTCACCCAGAGGTCACCCAGAGGTCAACAGTCCTGTCAAATGTAGGCTGTCACTCACATCTCTGGAGTGCTGTACTCAGGGGCACGCATGCGTATGCCTTCCTTCAGCCTGTGGCAGAAGTCTTCATCAATGTGCAGCCCAGGGTATGGAGAGGCCCCTGTCAGCCACAGACACAGAGAGATCACACACACACACACCACACAAACACACACACACACACACACACAGAGAACAGACACTCACACACAAACACACACACACACACAAACACACACACACACACACACACACAGAGAACAGACACTTACACACACACACACACACACACACACACACACACCACACAAACACACACACACACACACACACACACACAGAGAACAGACACTCACACACACACACACACACACACACACACCACACAAACACACACACACACACACACACACACACACACAGAGAACAGACACTCACACACACACACACCACACAAACACACCTACACACACACACACACACACACACACACACACAGAGAACAGACACTCACAGATGATCAGGCTGTGTGTGTGGTAGGTGGACTGACCCAGAGAGAAGATCTCCCACAGCAAAACTCCAAAGGACCAGACGTCACTCTGGCTGGTGAACACTTTGTCAAAGATGGACTCTGGTGACATCCACTTCAGCGGCAGCCGTGCCTGGATAGCCAATCACAACAAGAACATGGTTCAGAAACAGACATTTACCCATCTCTTCCTGACAGGTGAGGCACCTGCAATCCTCTGGGACCTGGGACCTCTGGGACCTGGGACCTCTGGGACCTCTGGGACCTCTGGGGCCTGGGACCTCTGGGGCCTCTGGGACCTCTGGGACCTGGGACCTCTGGGACCTCTGGGGCCTGGGACCTCTGGG